>NC_090781.1:16964481-17028559 GCF_040054535.1 Antennarius striatus | reverse complement strand
GTGAATTTGTGCTGTAGCAACAAATACAGGCACCTGGGGTATACAGGGTAATACAGGGTAAAGGCAATAAAGGCAGATTTGTCCCATAGAAAAGACAAAGAGACTGCAAATGTGATAGCTCCTTGCAACCCATAAAGGACCCTTTCCTTAAAGCTTTAGCTCAACAGAAAAGACGGAGCTTATGCAGATGAAGCATGTCGCATAAGTCATTGTAATGGCCTCTTAACAGTAGAAGAAGTGAGCAAAGCTTTCAGGCAGATATGGATGTGTAACGTTTATTAATCGAATGATTTGGGAATATAAAAGCTCATGAGTACGGCCCCTCTGTTTACTGAAAAGCCCTTGATTGATTAGGTAGACATGTTTCGTGTTGATTGTGCTTTACAATCATAAAGAAATGCATTAAAGTAGCTATCAAGTCATGGGGTGACACTTATTACAGGGTCAATAAACATGTCACCACGAAAACTGAAAATGTGCTACATTTGATGAAGAAAATAGGCACGCCATGGCACAAAGTGATTGGTGGGTAATAAAACATATTCGTACCTGATCAATATGTAAGACTGCAATCAAAATAAAGCAGCACATAGAGTAAATGTATGAACACCTCAGCTTTTTTTGTCCTCATTACCATACAATTAAATAAAATCCTTTTCACCAAGGCTGCAGCTCATTTTACATTTTACACATTAAATAAAAATTTCCTCTTTGTGATATAATGTGCTGATTCTTGTGGTGAGGGAATAAGCACCTATTCGCAGTGGAAGAGCAGATGTGTTTTTGCACATAGGACTGTAAAGGAAGATTAATTCCCTCCCACTGGTAGGAAAACTGCTGTTGGCAAAATACAGGTTGACCAGAAACATTAATTTCAATCTAATTTTATTCCTGAAGAGTGCATTTCAAGAGGAAGACAAATGGAATATAGATGAACAGCCAGATGTCTCTGACATATCTTCATGCTCATGTGGTTAAAGGAAATAATCATAAAGCGATTTGAGAGTCAGTTACTTGAGAGTCCCCTAGTAGAACATTTCAAACCTGGAGTTTACAGGGCTATTTATGCTCAGCATTTAATCTTTCTGCACATCTCTTTTTATTCCATACAAATTTAAGTAAATTTTCAGGGAACTAAATTATACAAACAAGGCCGATAAAGTGGAGAAATAGCACTGTTGAAATGTTTGAGGGCATTCTGACTACAGTTCACTTAAGAAGTGAAAGATATGTGCAGAGAGTGAAGAAGGAAACATCTCTGTCCTCATGTCTTGATGTACGTCATGGCCTCACAAACAATGGCTGATTCGTCATTACATTTGCTGCTTTGTACTTACGAGGTATAATTTTGCTTCATCCGACTGCCGTTACATGTTTTTGTCAGGACTTTTTAAACTTGCTTCACTGTGTCTGAATAAATTTTGCGGTACCAAGAACGTAGTGTAATATGAAGAAGTTGTTTACACAGAGCCACATTCATTTACATATATAGAGCTATATGGGCCTTAAGGGAAAGACCGAAAAACAGCTTCCCGACACAAAACAAATACCCTCTGAGAAAATGTTTTTGAATGTAAAAAGCAACCTTATCAGCTAATGTATAAATTTTGACAACATTTCATGAAATCCAGTAAAAAAATATTGTGGGTATTTTTGTTCTTACAATGAAATGACTTGAAATGAATCAATTAATTGAGGTTCTTGCTAAAAGACGACCATATATTAATTGTAGAAGCATCCTGTATGTAAAAAGAGAAGCTTCACTTACTGTCCACGTGACCTGAATGGTAGTTGGACTCAGGACGACTGGGTTGTGCAACCGGACAATGACCTCGCCAAGTTCCTTCTGTACATACCTATGGTCAACTCCCTGAGCTGGAGGACTTATATCTGAGAGAAAGAAGCAGAAAAAGCAAGTAAGCAATAAAGAGGTGGCAGAATATAATGTCAACCACCCACAGCTTGGTTAGGTTGGCCATGAAAAAGCTCATTCACAGCAATCATAAGTGGAATGGGAAAAGAGTGAATGAATAGACCAATTGGTTTTCAACAAGAAAAAGGTCACATGTGGTTATCACAAATTCATTTCAAAGGAGTAACTTCATCTGCATTAAAATGGCTTCATTCTGTTTTGTAATGAGGCACAAGTCTGGTTTGGAGAAGAGAAAAGAAAAGAGCAGAAACTTTCTTCAGATGTGTGACTTGTCTGCATTTACTGGGGTCTGACTGAACAAAACAATGAACAAGTGAACCCCAAATGTGCAGCCGCAAACTCACCGGAAAGGGAATGAATGGACACTATGACAGATAGCACTGCTCGTGCTTCAAGTTAAAAACAACGTAAAACTTCAGTGCATGAGATGCTAAGTTCCATTGACGAGAGCCACATTTGACGTTCTCTTTTCACTGAAAAGGAGTATTTTAAAAAATTGCAATAAGAAATTAAATTTAAAAACACATCAAAGATCAGAGGCCTCACTAATGGTAACAGACGGGAATTACATATGTTCACAAAAAAAAGCGAAAATTCGACTTGTGATCAAGGCCATCCAAAAGTAGGAATGTTTCTTTTGCATAATTGCTTGAGTGTAACCCTAATGAGCTGGACTGAAATGAAAAATGTAATGTTTCAATGTTTTGGACCAGCTATTCACTGCAGGATACTTTCAGGGGCTGCTAAAAGTGACTCTCTGGTTCGGAGCGCTACACACTGTGCCACCGTGCCGCCTATACCCTAAATAATGAAAATAAAAAACAAAATAATAAAAAAGAATATAGACTTCCATTCACACTTATGTGTAAGGTACCTTGTGTTCTGACAGGATCGGACATGGGGCTTGGATCGCTCAGACCCTGGCTATTGACGGCTCGGACCATGAACAGGTAGATGGTGTTGGGTCGGAGACCTTTGACAGTGAACTGGGTGTTCTTGATGTGATCTGCTACTGTCTGCCAGCTGTTGCTCACGGATTGACTTTAACATATAAAAAATAGAGAATGTGTTCTATAATTTAGTTTATGCAATTTTTCATGGTTCAATAATTTTTCCATGCAATTTGTAGCATAAACATACTGCTCAAGACTGGGAGAGGTTGTTATGTTACTTTTAAAACAGACCTAAATGCCTCGATGACAAATGAGGAGACTGGAGATGCTCCAATGATCCCTGACTGCCAGGACAAAGACACACTGTTCTTCGTGACATCAGTGACCTGAGGTTTAGATGGAGGGCCTGGTAGCTCATTCTCTTCTTGGTTTTTCATGACAATCACTTCACTTGATTCTGAATAGATGGAAAAAAAAAAAAAACATTTGTTTTTTGAAATGAAAACTACAACAAATACATTTTTATTTTCTGTTCATAAAGCACATCACCAAATCCTGTACCTTTGACTTCAAGGAAAGCACTCCATGATGTTTCCCCACTGGAGCTGGTGGCCACACAGGTGTAGATCCCGGAGTCAGAGAGCTGGTGCACAGTTGAATACACATAAATGAATAAATGGGAAAACCCACACAAAGCCTAATGACTCCACTAAAAACACATTTAGTGGAAGGGACATTTAATTTCACGTGCCCTGGGATCAGTGTGACCGAATGCATTGGCTCCTTCTATCGCTGAAATACTGAGAAGTGATGGGGCAATTTCATGAACCAGCCTTGCGCTGGAAAAACTGTGTGTCATTTGTGAGTGGCTCAAAGTGCTGACGCTAATTTCCTAATGAATTCCATTTTCTACTCAGCACCCTCCCATCACTTTTCCACTCCCCCCATCTTATTTCTCCACTGTCCTGCCGACCACAACAAAGCCAGGCTAATTAATTTAGGGTGGGCTGCTGGAACCCCCTGGACTGATGACAGCTGGCTTGTCTCTCCATCCCTCTTAGGAACTTTGGTAGTTTGTTGGTTTTTGTCCCCGTGCCTGCCTTCCATTTATTAAATAACATGTCCGTGGTTGGCAGCTTTGTCAAGCATAATAGATATTCCGCCGAGACCTCCAAGTGGGGAAAGGAAGAGACGAGCATTTTTAAATTGAATCATCTCTAAGTGTGCATGTGTGTGTGTACACATGTGCGTATGTATGTGTAAGTGCATACATGTTTCTTCACTACAGCTGGAGCCCATCCAGACCTGCACAGCTGAGCCCACACAGTTGGAGCTGTTGGGACACTAAGTGATACCATCAAACAATTAAAAAATCAATGCTGCCTATTCATCGATTTAAGGCATTATGGTACCTTCCTCATCCAAGCTACGCTTCAGCTATGTCCTGCTGACTTTAACAAAAGCTTGTATACTGACTGTCTGACTGTGACTGTCTGAGTGCATATGAATGTGTATGAATGTGTAAATGTCTCAAACTAAGATCAAGGTTAGTGGAGTCTTAGACAAGTGGTGACATGAAGCAATAAGGGGCCTGAATATCGCAGTCACACAAAATGCACTAATAGACATAGCTATGGAGATGTATCATTGGCATAGCAGCACAGAGTGATTCGTTGTTGTTAGTACCAGTAAGACCAATAGCATCCTTTACCTTGATGCTTTTGATTTGCAGGCTGCCCAGCTCCTGCAGGGACATACGGGAGTCTTTTCCCAGCAGACTGATCCCATCCTTGAGCCAGCTGATTGAGGGGATGGGGTCCCCTGATGCCTGACACTTTAACAGCGCCACGCTGTCCACCCCGAGTGTCTGATTGGATGGGCCTTGGCGAATGATGGGTGGTGGCCTGTCCGTGAGCACTGTATTACATAGGCAAAAATGTGAACATATCTGTTTGCATGGATTGTTCTACTCACATAAGGCTCTTTACTGTAAAATAAACCTAGCGGCATTGATCATAAAATGCACAGGGGGTGGATGTGGGCATCTTTCATAGAGTGGACTATTTTCTCTGCAGGTCTTATAATTGAACCACAGAACAATGACCATATCCTGTATTTCCAGGAAAAAGGGAAAGAAAAGCTGACTAGTGTTTTCTTGATTCCTTGATGTGGCAGAGGGACACTGAGAGGTTTCCAGTTACTGCCTGGGTAGCCTTATTTTTATACACCGCTCTAGACTCTGTGGTACAGTTTGGTGGTGAGAGTCGTGCGTATTGACTCAGCGCGGTTCAGATAAATGCTTCATAATGTGCAGTACGGGCCACGATAAAAGGTGAAATTCAAATTGCACATGTTACAGAAATGCCCTCATGATACATCTTTGAGGTATTAACAGGGAGATCAATACCTAAATCTTGACAAATATAATCAGATAATCAGATTAAGGACATTTAGTTTAATAATTTAATCTCTCTCTCTCTCTCTCTGTGTGTGTGTGTATATATATATATATATATATATATATATATATATATATATATATATATATATATATATATATATATATATATATATATATATATATATATATATATATATATATATATATATATATATAGTTTTAATTTCCGTACAGGTGGATGCTAACATTGAATAGTCCATTTAAACAAGCTTCTGATTTGTTAGAAAGCACCCCCCCCCCCAAAAAAAAAAAGAAAAGAAAAAGCCTGTGGGTTCCTTGTTTAAAATACTCGGTGCATCAGAGGTGATTTTAGTGGATTGGCACTCCAGCAACACAGGCAGTTTATATATTTAGAGTTGAATAATGTGGCATCCCCCTGGCATCACAGAACCCACATTAACTAGAAGGTATGGATTAATGATGTCAGACCTGCAGGGCCTAATTACCAAGTCTACCTCAGTAACCTTTCAACACATTATCACACTCTCGCTTCTACCTCTATTTTCTCCCTAATGGTGACATCTGACAAAAGGAAAGGAGTATAAGTAACGCCACTTCCTTTGGGTCACCAAAGACAGGAGAGAAAAAAAAAATGTTTGGGAATGTGAAACATTATCTACTACAAGCTGAATATCATACATGTACGTCTTATTTAGTCCTTCAGACTGTAGAAATGAGGTCAAACTATAATGTTTGAATCAAAAGTGATGTGCAAATAAACTAGGACAGTATTCAAAACACCTACTATTAGCCATGGCCTCACTATATTGAGGTTTCCCTATCACATAAACAAACCCTGGTGTTATTGCCTTGACCTAAAGTTTAACCAATATAAAATGAGCAATGAATCATGCTTTGCATCCATGTCTATTAATGAATGCTATAAGTAAAGTCCACGACTCCTCTACTTTCCTTGTCAGGCGGTGGCAGGAAGCCATGAAGAGTTGTGACTCAAATATAGTCAGGCAGTCAGTCGTCTTCAGATTACCACCGCTATATCCGCTGCAGCGGGTCACGGGGAGCCGGAGCCTATCTCGGCGGCATAGGGCGTGAGGCGGGGGACACTCTGGGCACGACGCCAGTGCACCGCGGAGCCACACACAAAGACATACAACCATGCACACACACACTCATTCCTACGGGTAATTTGGAAAGGCCAATCAACCTGAAGCGCATGCTTTTGGAGGTGGGAGGAAGCCGGAGAACCCGGAGAGAACCCACGCAGACACGGGGAGAGCATGCGAACTCCGCACAGAGCAGGACCCGAACCCGGGACCGCCGTGTTGTGAGGCAGCAGCGCTAACCACTGCGCCACCGTGACTCAAATACATCACAGATATTCCCAGGTCTCAGGATTTGATGTGCCTGATATATATGTTGATGGCTCTTAGGACTGACAGAGGGAGGAGGCGAGGCTCAAGTGAGGCCTTGGCTCTCTAGATCAGGAATTTCTCATTACAGATCTCCTTGAACTCCTCAGACTGCTGTGTCGGTGCTTCAGGCAGTAAATCACTGGAAGACCGTGGCAGGTGTGTCCATGACCTTACCCTGGTCTTCCCATACGATATTCTCCTCCTTTTTCTTTTCCCTTAAAATTGGCTGACACCCATTTGCAAACTTTCTTTTTTATTTTTTTGCATATTTAAGTGTAAGATGTAACTTTTAATGAAGGTGGAATAATTTATGAAACACAATATTTAGCCATAAAATGAAATCATACACTGCTCAAAGCAATTTGCATATGCAAAATATCCTTTTTTGCCTCAGACAAACTATTTAAAAAGTGTCCTGCTGTACTTGTAATCTGTCCCCTAAACTATTCCAATAAACATATGGATGGCCACCTATCCTACATCAAACAGCTGAGCAGAATAGGAGCTTTCGGACCTGGTAGAACAACAGAAACCATTCCACGCAAAATGATCATGACACTCATGCACACAATCATATCTTCATTTTCTCTATGTGCCTCTTTCTTACTGTCCCTCCCCCACATACCCATGCCTGAATCTCTACACATCACTCAAACTACTTAGTGAAATAGAGGGAAGTCAAGGGCAATGCCTAATTTCATTCAAAATGAGAAAAGTCAAACATCTTAATTAAAATGTGTCAGGAGAAAAAAATTAGAGAGAACATATATTACAAAAACATCAAGAGAAGGCCATCGGCACAATGGCATTTTTCAAACACAAGTAGAATTTATCACTAGAAGAAAAAAAGAAATTTAATTTGTGACCGTGAGTATGATTTGAAACTAGGATAAAGTCTCAAATAATCTCACTGAGGCAAAACAGTCTATGGTAAAACTATTACAAATAAAGTCAGATGTGGTTTGTGTTGGTATAAATCATTGTTTATCAATGGCTAAGTGCTTAAGTACATGTGGGACAGAATCAAACATGCATCTGTGCTCATATGCACCAACCATTTGCACCGAGCTTGTGTGCTGAAGTGTGTTTCATGGAGGAAATTAGGTGATACTATTCCCTCACCATCTGTGACCTCCAGTTGAGCCTTGGCGAGGATGCTGCCTGCAACGGTCAGGGCCTGGCAGATATAGTAACCGGCATCTGCCCGCTGCACTGATGAGATGGTGAGGTCTCCGCTGGGTGACACAGAGAAGCGATTGTTGGGCTGCTGGGGTTGGTTCGGAAAGAGCAAATTCTGTAGCAACAGGAGCAAAAAGATGATTAGTGGGGAAGTGGAACTGCTGTGACTTAATTCCAGAATAATTACAAATAAAAGGATCAAATGTTCAAATGTAAACCTTCATTTATTATTTGATCACAAAATAACCTCACACACTGCCCACATCTACAGTCTGAAGACTTTGCTTCATGCATATTCTTGCGCCAACCCAGAGGCACCACCGTATTATGATGAAGGAAACCTTTGCTCACGTTGGTTCTATGATTACTTTCCTATTTGCTTCAGTTTTACAGCAGTTTGGAACTGCAGTAAAACCCACAAAGACCACCCATTTTAGCAGAACATATGACTTAGGAGGAGAGGGATAATCAATGTCTTCCAGAGTAAATACAGGATTACAGGACTGCTGACATTGATAAAGCATCATTTCTAGTATTCAGCCACCCTTTCCCAGACGTTTCCTTTCTTCTATCCTTTTGTCTCATGATTACCAAAGGTAAAACACAAACCAATTAATTGCATTTAATTACACCTAATCACTTAAATGTGACAAATTGTGTTGCTTTTAAATAATGCACTGCACATCCAGCGTATGAGAGATGTACACTCCACACTCCAAAAACAGGCCTTTTTCTCATTTAATTACTGTACAGAATGAGGTTTGATTTGTTCACCTGACATATACCTCCAAATTTGCTGTATGTTGGCATGGCTGAGGTGGAGAGTAATAATAAACACATGGATAAGATGAGGAGAATGCGCAACTGCTTGTGCAAAGATTTTTGTAATACATTCCATTCATAAGGCTCATGTTTAATGACATGTCAGATGCATTCCGGATGTAAATCTACTCATAGCTCACAAATTATTCAATGAGCCTGAGTCATCGGCTTCAGGTCAGACAGTGGGGAGAGATAAGTATAAGAGGCATGAGTACAAATGTTTGTGCAAACTTGTAAGCCTGTGTCTCACTTCTGTTCTCTGATAGAAAGAACGTTACAGTGACTGTTGGCCTGCAGGCGTAGTGTGATGTATCTATGTTTTTCTGCATGTTTGAACCTCAGCCAGTTTTGAATCATATCTCTGGCTCATCTACAAGCCCCAACAGGCTTCTAATTGGTACTGTTGTTGAGTGCTGTGAGGACACCCAGGTATTTGAATGGGTTATCTACTCCAATGAGGGATAGGATTGTTCTTATCTGTGCAGGGTCACGGGAAACCGATAAGCACTTTACCAGACACACGGCTGTTTGGTAGCTCCTGAGAACAAAGGTGTATCTGTTCCAGTAGTAAAGATACTGACGACAGATTGTGGAGTTTAAAGTGCTGGATCTATTTGAGTATGTACATGTACAAGACAGGGGCCTCATAAGTAGTCGGAAACTATGACTACAGGAAATCCAATTAATGTAGATAATGAAATCTAGGAACGAAACAAAGGACAAGAAATAACGTGACATAGACTTTTTGTACCTGCTGCTTTAAGTGAGATTGTTTGTTCCTACCTGACTTCCCTCCTTCTGCCAGAAGACAGCAGGCTGAGGGTTTCCTTTGGTTTCACACGGGAAAGTGGCGAGGCGGCCTTGAGCCACAATTTGGTCCCTTGGACGGATGATAAACTGAGGCGCAGCTGAAGTCAGAGCGGAATAGACAGCAGTGTTAGTAGAGCAGTGGTGCATCGTGAGGACAGGCATCAGGGCTGAATTATCAGAGTTTGGGGAATTCAAGCAAAGACAAGCAGTAAACACCATGTTAATATCAAAACAGGACTGCTTTAGAGCTTCCATGCAGCTTTATATCTGTCTTTCACTGTCAAGTGGCTCCAAGCAGGGGAAAAAACACCATTGACTATCATTTCCATGGTAACCACTTAGGCCATTCATTCAGGTGAGACTGAGGCTGAATGAATGACAGTCACGTCAGCATTCACATGGGGACGCGCCTTGATCACAATGGCATTTAGATTTGAGACAACACAAAGGCACACCCATGCCCTGGAAACATCCAAAAATATGAGTATAGACATATAATGGCAAATCACGTCTGATTCTTTAGTCCATATCATAATGGATGTCAGATAAAAGCAGCAAGTTGAAGTGGTTAAGAATCAACTGTGCTTCATAAAGGAGGGAGACGGAAACAATTATTTACCACACTTCTAATTGAAACTACTTCATCACAGAGAAAAGAGGCTTGGAAAGCTATGAGACTGTGGGATCGAACTGTGAAGCTTTTTCAGTCAATATTTGTGACTCAATCTTTTATCTAGAGCGGTTGTCACACTCTTGCAGTCGGAACACAGTGAGACAATTGTGACTGACAACTTAACAGACGCAGTTCAGTAATTCAGAGAGATGAGTTTAAAGATTAGACAGGAGTTCTTCTGGCGTGAAGCATGTCCTCTTGCCACTCCCTGACCTGATGGAAGACGTAGGGAGGAACCCATGATTCAATTAGCAAGCAAAGATGAATGAACTGAGTGCAGAGTTGCGATCAAAAAGGGAATACAGTAAGCTTTCTTGCCCATGATGAACTTTTTCATTCAAAATAATTACAATTGCAATTCCCCTTATACTGCGGCAAACATGGCATTCTATTTCCTAATAGTCTATCGTTATGAACAATAACATGAACTCAGTCAAATTAACAGACAGACCCATTAGGGGCAAATAAAGAATAGGATCACAATTTACCTAAGCAAAAATTAATCGGATGATTTGCAAAAAAAAAAAAAAAAAAGTACTGTAATGTTCAAATAACTGTTTGCTTTTTACTGACTGTCAGTTTAGGATCTTGGTCCAGCATCGACAAGCATGTTTGCCAGAGATAAGACATCAACAGCATGAGAGGAGGAAACATGAGTACTGGAAAGATAAAATCCTCATCTAACCTCAAGTAAGTGATGACAAAAGATACTAGAGGCCTCTAGAAAAACAGAATAAAAAATAAAATAAATCCTGCAGATCTTTCTCCAGAAGAAACAACAATAACAACAACAACAAAACTGGATTGTTGCAAAGCAACATCTTACACTATTTTTGTTCTTCTAATTTCTTTGTAAAGTCCTTTCACTGAAAATCTAGCTGGTTTCAGTGAGGCCAAATTATTCCGATTTGGCTGATTTTTGCATGTAATCCCTTTTTTGGGGGTGTATTTGTCAAAGATACACACAGTTGGGAATGGTACAGATGGCTACAGATTTACTGCCTTCCCATTTGGCCTTCTGCAGCTCAGATATCTTGCGGCACTGACAAAGCTGGGCCCGATACAGAGCTACTAAATCATGATCTGGCAAGGAAGGACTCAGTTCCCGCCCTTCTCTTCCTCTGCTCTGCTCCATCCTACATACTGCATTACTAACTGCTCACTAAAAATATGGCTTCACACCTTCCAGACTGAAAATTTTTGTATACTTGCCAGATTTAATTTATGAAATAGATTGTGATTTAGAACATGGAACAGTTATATAAGAACTGCAAAAGAGAGTGAATTTCTTTCTTTTTGGGTGAGATATTTGCTTTACTGTTAAGCAACTGGATGTCAAAAGAAAAAGAAAATCTTTTCAAGTAGATTTCATTAAATATCATAAGAAAGTTCTTATTTGAGTAATCTATTTATCAGCTAAAATATTATTTCAGGCTTGTTTAGCTGTTATGAGTGGCCTCTCCAACTCTGTGGAACCTCTTTAAAAAAGAAAAGAAAAGCAAAGTCACTTGTGGGACATGTGAGGGGGTGGACCTGATGAAGAAGAAAACAGGCGGGTGGAGGCGGCAAAGAGGAAAAATAGATCAAAAACTCATACAAATCAAGAGGAAGTAGCTATGTGTGACAGCTTCACAGCTTGGCTCAGAGATGGCCTTGCTTTGATTAAGAGCCCTTTAATGACATGTGAGAGGATCCTTCCTGTCCCCGCCTAAGGAAACACATGATCAGGTGGCCATATTTAATTCATGACGACTCACATCTGCCTGGCTTGGAAAAAGGCTCAGAGTAAAACAGCAGTCAGGGTGAAAGGAACAAATGGACAGAGAGGCAGACCTCCATTCAGTAGACCCAGGCACAAACGAAGAAGTCTCCTTTAAAATCTCACATTCAATCATATTTTATTCAAAGTCGACAGCAATTACTGCCTCTTCTCACAGGCAGGGTGAATGCGTAATTTCCTCCATATTCTTGAAAGCTGACAGTTTGACAGTCATAGAACAGTCATGCCTGTTTTGGCAACTGACGTCCTGCCATTGATGCAGCGTCTGGATTTTTCTGCCTTTCCCAACACACATTTCTGCTATTATTTGCCTTTCTTTTCTTTGTCCTGAGTTATGTTTTATCTTCCTGTCTTCCTCCTATTTCTAGTCTCAAAAAGCACACCTCTCTCTCCAAATGCCTGATGTGCAAATCGCTTCCATTAACAATTTACCATCAACAGTACATTATATTTAGTTGGGTGCTAACATTTTCCTGATCTACAGGAAAATAAAATGAGCCTCCCTGCACTGTGGAATGGAGCACTGAATGCAATAGACTCATCCAAAATAAACAGATTTCAGCTTTGCCTTCCAAAAATCCCAGATGGCCTCAAGACATACAAGTTAAACACATCCTGGAACAGATGAGATGACAATGGCTGTGACTGCCAGCCCCCTCAGTCATTGTTAAGGATGGGGTCTACAATCTGGACAGGCTTCAGCATCAAGCTACAGCTTTAACGGAAGCTATGAGTTACTGCAATCGATAAACCTGTGCAGACTCACGCTGAATTTGATCAATCTGATTCTGGATAAGATCGAAGATAAGCAATGAAAATACAAACATATCAAATACACTCTTGGTAAAGACAAGTAATTGGTGTGTTTTAAGTGTAATTTAATATTTAATCTTTGTTACTTTTGTTTAGGAAATTTTAAAAATGAAAATTTACAAAGTTACACTCTGTTCCAGAGGCCTTGTGTAGAAGACTGTTAGTGTTTCAGAGATTCAGGTAGAGCTGTTAAATATACAGAACTATCAACAATAAAGCTGAGGGTATGAAACATGATGTAGCAACTGTGTTAGTAAAATACAGCAATGTCAAAGCAACGGTATTTGGTTTTCAGGCAGTTGAGTGCAGCAATATGTATGAAGTGGGCATGCAGGATGAAATCAAATCAGAAGGATGGGTACTTACCGACAGGGCGAGCTGGAGACACAACAATGGAGGAGTGGATACACAAAAGGAACAAATTAAGACATACACACCCACAAACATAAAACAAGAGAAGAGGAACAGAACAAACATAATAAAATAAGACACAAATAAACCAAAGTCAGAATGAATGACATGTTGCGTTGGGGCAAACACTTTACTTCACAGATGATCCAGTAATATTTGTTGGCAAGATTGAATGCTGGTTAATTTCTATGAAATAAAAGAGGTAGTCTTGTGTGAGTGCCCACTAGTGGTTTAATTGTTCCATGCAGATACCTGCAGGAACAGCCCCGTGTTAGAAACAAACATATTACTGGACCCTGTCTGCTTTAATGAAAGCTTCAATTCTAGGTGCTGATGGACAGAGCAGAAAAAATGATAGCATGGGGAAGGGAGAGAGCAATTCAAAGACTAAAGAAGACACCATGTGAATTTCAGACTGCAGTTGCTGACCATCCCTCCAGAACCAGAAGATATGGCTCAGGTAGGGGTTCTCATACGTTTCTTGTTTTACCATGGACATTCTAACCGTCAATACAAAAACAAAAGATAACACTACAGGGAAATACACCTTCTAAAAACCAGTAAAAAAAGAATAAAAAAACAAACAAAAACAAATCACACACCGTCTATTTTACCTTCCTCGAGCCTTCTGTGTCACCCTTCAATGCTCCACAGAGACCCTAAACACTTGGGTTTAATGGGAAGAAGAGTCGTGAAAAGAGGGGAAATTATGGCAAGAATGTTTTTATTAACCTTGTAAACCCCAGGTGTGGGACTGGCGGTGTGCACCAATAATCTGTGAAATGGCTTTGCTGACTGGATGGTTACAGCGTTAAGGGTTGCATGGCTTAGCGGACCACCGTGAGTGGGGGAAGGGTGCATTGTGTCAACACCATGTTAGGAAATGTAAATAATTAAAGAGTTTCATAGACCGTGTATCTCTTTTGTCTCTCACAGACAATATTCTGGGTTTTCATTTGTCTAGATATTTACTGCTAATCCAGATCTCGTATTGCTCTACAAGGAGGACAACCTCAGTGCTCCATGACTTCTCTAGCTGTTGCTAACAAAGAAATGGGTGTTTCCTACCTCTGACTGTGAGTGTAGCCGAGGCCTCCAGCTTGCCCACTCGGTTTTCTGCCACACAGGTGAACATGCCCTCATCACTAACAGAAGCTTTCTTCACTCGAAGCACATAGTCGTCCTTGTCATACTTGATCTCGTACCTGTCAAAAGAGACATAACATCATGAATATTACTGTCAGAACTGAATGAAAATGTAATAAATTGGGATTCAGTATTAACCTCGTGACGAATAGCATATGCATCAGTATTTCACCCTTGCCTGTTGGACGGTCTGGAAGTGTATTTCCTCTTGGCGAGGTACAAAGATACACAACTGTTCACTCTGACAAATGGAGATTGCATTGGGCAGGATCAATTATTCAACAATGACACCGTACACAGAGAGGGGTGCATTCAGTTGGAACTCACAAGACTTGTACAATATTCATGAGATGATTCTCTCCCTCTGTGTGTGTGTGTGTGTGTATAACTGTGCATCAACTGTATGTGCCTGAATGTACAGTCTCCATAAGTCTATACAGAGCCACGTTTTTGTTATTGTAAAGGATCTAACAGAATCAATAAAGAACCCATACAGAAACATTTCAACTGCAGTAGTCAAATGTTTGTATTTTTGTGCATTTGCAGGTGGCTGTATGTACACTGTAGAATTGTCTGGTTGTTGAGAGGTGCTGATTTGTCTGGCTCATTTTGAGGGGGAGATGGATGTGTGTGTCTGCCTGACAACCATCCACCGTTCTTACTCTGTCACTCAAAGGCATTGAGAACAAATTAAGAGGCTCCCTATTATAGCTTGATGCTGTCTTCATCCTTTCATGTATGGTGAGAGAACATTCTAAATTATTACTTTATAAGAAAATGAAACAATACAGCAGTCTTTGTGTTGCTCTCAAATCTGCACACTGGAGTCTTTTTTTAGACATCTACCATGGTGCCCTAAAAGTCTGATTTGTTTCAAATCCATAAAGGGACTTTAAGGAGAAATTATGATATGATATCCTTCTATTATAGCTTCTAACTCTGTTCCATAATAATCAAAAGTTTAAGTCCAACAACTATTAAAAACACATGAAAGAACCAAAAAACATTAATGTCAGCCTTCCACTGGACTAACCCACCTGAGCTAGAAGATTCAAAAGTTGCTTTAAAACAAATTTAATTGGTCCTGGTCACTGTAATGAAGAAATACTCCATCTCCTGCAGCATTATGACTGTTTTATGTGCTTGTAATAGTTTTTGGATGAAAATAGAGCTCTGTGGCATGAAGGAATAAGCCATGTCAGGATTTCCTATACAGATGATACTTGTTAGAGGGTGAATTCAGTTTGGCTTGTGGTATCTTAAGGGGGATTATTAAATGGAAATACATAATAGTCCATAATACGAAGATGGATAGACACATAGACATTGCAACGAACTAGGGTTCACAGCAATATATTCCTGTGTGACTTTATAGTAACAGTATACTATGGTCTATTCCTTTAGAGTGGAAAAAGACCCCTCTGCTCAGACATCAGGTGTACTGATGGCAGCTTGCCACTGGCAGCTGCACAACTAATCTGCCCTGTCTATCATGTCTTTTTTTTTTCATCCCCTATTATGACATTTCCTGAGCAAGCATTCAAAGGCAGCTTTATTGAAGCACATTCCTCAACTTTGTCTGCCAGTTCCTCATCTCCACACAGGTACTTAAGAAACCATAATGATTATTTGACTGAGTCATGACTGAATGCTTTGTTGTGCTGAGAAGGGATGTTCAGTTCTGGTAATGGTTGGAGACATGAACAAAGCATTTAAAGTGAGTAAGTGGCATGCAAAGGAATGAGACAGCTTTTGGACATGACATTCTCAGATGAAAAGCAAGCTAATAAAATGAGAATCATTTAATTCTCTGCCCTCTAGCTATAATGGGTAGTGCATCATGACCTCCTGACTTGCAAGATAGATAGATAGATGTATTCTGTGACTGTATTCGTATTGCAGGCGGCACAGTGGTGCAGTGGTTAGCGCTGTCGCCTCACAACACGGCGGACTCGGGTTCAAGTCCCGCTCTGTGCGGAGTTCACATGCCCTCCCCGTGTCTGCATGGGTTCTCTCCGGGTTCTCCGGCTTCCTCTCTAAAAGCATGGGCTTCAAGTTGATTGGCCGTTCCAAATTGCCCGTAGGAACGAGTGTGTGTGTGCATGGTTATATGTCTGTATGTGGCTCCGCGTGGCTCCGCGTGGCTCCGCGTCATGCCCGGAGTGTCCCCCGCCTCAAGCCCTATGCCGCCAAGATAGGCTCCGGCTCCCCGTGACCTGCTGCGGCGGATATAGCGGTGGTAATATGAAGATGACTGACTGTATTTGTGTTGCATTTTTGAGAATGCACCTAGCCTAATTGGTTTGGTGATGTACTTGGCCTTTTTTCTTTTGAATTTCATTTATAAAGCACACTTAACCAATAAAAATGTGGATTTCAAATCTTCTCTTCTTGGTGCATTCTATTGATTAGTCATGCACTACAATTTTGTAATGTCCTAGAATTCAAATTCTTTATTTGGGGGCCTTTAGCAGGTATGAGATTAAAATGTGATTAATTGGATTAATTAATTACAAATCAGGTAATTAATTACATTATTTTTTTAAATCACCTGACAGCACTAATATACAGTATACATATATATATATATATATATATATATATATATTACACACACACACACACACACACACACACACACACATACACACACACACACACACACACACACACACACACACACACACACACACACACACATACACACATATATATATATATATATATATATATATATATATATATATATATATATATATATATATATATATATATATATATATATATAATATTCTTTGCGAACCATCATCCATATTACAGTTGTGATATTCAAGCTTGGAGAGTAATGGGAAAGTAATGGACTGACAAGAGTGGCATTACTCTCCAAAAAGCCATTTCTCCTCCATGGACAAAATAGACAACAGCACATGAGAGTCCCATATTGCTAGGCATCATTTTCTTCCAGCTATGCAATGCAAAAAGAAAACATAGTAAGTGACAATTATCAAATAGCGAATAGAAAACTCACTCAAAAGTTATTTCAACAGAATTTTACTTGAATTTGGTTTTACAAATTTCCAATCAAATGAGAGCAATATGGAATTAAAATACAGGTTCACTGAGCTTTACTGCTTCAGTCTGTGTTCTTAGAGCTACTGGTGAACAGTTCAGACCACACAGCCCGGCATGCGTTGTAACCCACAGAGCAACCCATTGAACAATATGGTTATTGTAGTTCACTGGTTTTCTTTCAGTCTCTCAAAACAGAACCTCGGGGTGGTTCATGTACTATTAGTGGGAAACACGAGCCCAATCAATCTGTAATCAACTACCTATATGGAATCAGCTTCGATGACAAGATGAGTGGAAATACGAAGGGACAAGAGGCAGTTTTGGACACACACACAAGCACATTCAGGAATGGAACAGTAGCTCTTTATTGAGACTGGATTGTGGCAGAGCTCTGGTCTCTATTAGAGCAGGAATGTAATTGCACATGTAAAAGGAATACAAGAGCCAAGCTCACCCTGGTCTCCCAAGTTTTCAGATCTATACACACACAGACACACACTCAGTCATCCAACACATATCCACAACTGTGCAGAGTGAGGAAGATGAAGAGTGATGGGAATTTAAGCAAATGTCAAGAAGTGTAACACTTCTTTAGGGTTGTCAAATTTATGTTTGTTTCACATACGCTGTGCAAAGATGCTAACTATATTAGACAAGCTTTCAAAATGTTACATCTGAAAAATCCCAAAGATAATCTTTGAGGATTTTGTCTTGAAAATCTCTGTCAGAAACACACATTCACATCTTCCACTCAGGCTTACACCAATTGGCTCACATTAAGGGAGTCTTATCGTTTGGGTGGATGACTGACTGTTTGTACAGTTATCTGCACAATGACTCAACCGGAGAAGATTTTATCTGTCTCGACTCCTGGTCTACACATGAATGGGACCGGCAATAGACAGAAGGGATTTATACTTTCTAACTTCTCATCTAACTTCTGTAAGGCCCTTGACCAGAGCCCTCTGACTGAATCATCACCGCAAGCTCTTCCTAATTATCCTTGATTATATAAAATGTTCTGAATTATACAGTTACTGTATTAACTCTATTGTGGTGTATCAACAAGTGTCAAAAATCATTGAGGATAAAACCTTCTAATCACGCTGCTGCCACTCCTCTGACCCACTCCTTCATAATCACCGCATGTATCTACTTATACTGTATATCAGGCCAAGTAATGGAGACAGGAACCATAGCCTGCCGTAGTTTCATTCTGCTGAACTGCTGAGGTGAGGAATCGCTGAAACTGGATGGTCAGCACAAATCAGCTACTGCTGCCACACTAGCTTTAACAAGTTTCTCAAATAGAATGACCCACACACCTCCATCATATACCCCCCCCCCCACACACACACAGACCATGAAGATATTGAGTCAGAAAGAAAGGATGTTGTGCAGGATGTTGAGGTCTGGTGCTGTGGAGGTCAACGGGGACCTAAATACAGACAGACTAGGACCAAAGGGTCTCTGATAAAGCACTACAGAGGCCACAAGGGTTCAGAGCAAATGAAGAGAGAGAGGGAATCCAAAGGAAGGAAACACGAGTGCCACACACTGAGCTGCTCGTCAGCAGGAGATAGCACACACTATCCCAGTCTTTTTCCTGGAGTTCATTTTGGAGACACTAAATGAAAGCATGAGGATCTATTGTGTCCTTTCACCAAGATTGTGCAGAGATGCTGGACAGATGGATATTAATCTGATACTCATATTACTCCAAATGAAGTAAATCTTCAAAATACCAAATTGGCATGTTTAAAGCCAATTGTGGGAGATGAGAACTGAGCCTCCATCTGAAAGCAGACTGTAGATACACCATTCTCTGTACAGTGCATACCGTATATACCTTAGATAAACTTGCCACAAGTATTTTCAGATTTACAGTCCACAGACCAGCTGCTTGATGACACAAGTCAAAGGCTTTCCTAAGGGAAGACACCACTCCCCCATCTGAATCTAATATCATGTATACTGGCAGAAAGACACAGATTTTTTTTCTCTAAGGATTTGAGTGACTTTAATTTCACATGTGCTGGTCAGTGACTTTAATCCTCATACATTAGTTTTCTCCTCCCCAACTAACAAGAACAACCTCAACTAACTGTTTCAGCACACACTCATAGGTTTATATTTTAAATTCCATCCTGACATACCTTGTGTTTTTAAAGTTTCATAAGCTCAAGACACAATTCAGAAGGTCTGTGGAACAAAGGAGGTAAAATCTGTCTTTTTTTTTTCTTTTTCTGACTGCATAGCAACAAGAAGTACTACTGTATTTTGAAGGCCACAATATGAAGAGAAAAAAAAAACAATCACAGGAGTAGAAAAAGGTGCAAGCTCAATAAATGGAATGATATAATTTCAGCTACAGGTAATTATTCTCAGCCATTCTGTCCTCCTATGATTTTTTTTTCTTTGTGCGGGAAATGAAATGTTTTTAACACTATCACCTCACATGCTTCAGTTCTCTCCTTATTGTTTGGATGCAAAAGGCATAAAGAACAAACAATACCAACATTAAAAGAAAAAAAAACTATATCTAGGGATTGAGAATCTTCTGCGTCTGGAAAAACTCATCCACCACTGATGTGGATGGTCCATATGCTTGATAATTAGACAAAATGCTGTATAAGTAACACAAAGGCCATCTCCCTATCAAAGCAGGATAACAGTGACATGAATATTTAAAAGTCATTCAAATGTGTCAAAAATATAAAATTAATCAAAACATTCATTGGAAATGTGAAATATAAACAGTTCTTTTGCAAATCCATGCATCGTTTACTTACTAAGTAGGCTGAAAAATATGAGTGACTCTGAAAATGTTCTTTTTGCACAAAAAGCCATATTTAAATTCTTATCACCCTAAATGCATATGTAGTAATAATACACCTGTTGTTTCTTGACATTCTTAAATTTGTCATCTAATCACAATGTAAACTGAAATATATTGGATTGACCTATTTTATCACACTTGCAGTAGCAAAGCCTCTTACCAAGTCTACTGCGGGAGATTAAGTTGCTGTTGCTGGTTTTAATTTAGTTTCTAAAAAATATCAATGAAACACCCACACAGGGGTTAAAGAGCAGTGCCGTTCTGCTAGAACTGAAACCATTCTCCATTCTATCCCACAAAGAAACTAGTATTCCATCCTTACTTTTACATTGTTGTGCCTGAGTGTGTGTGTGTGTGTGTGTGTGTGTGTGTGTGTGTGTGTGTGTGTGTGTGTGTGTGCGTGCGTGCGTGCGTGCGTGCGTGTATTTGTTTGCATCTGCCAGGGAGGTTGTTGTGGCCACTGAGCATATTAAAGACCTGTTTATTTAGCTGAAGCTTCTCTTCTCTTCCACTCTGTCTAAGTGTTGCACACAAACAGCCACTGAAAGACACAGGCATGCATCAGATCTGAACTGTCCCTTAAAGACCAAATCAAACAGCATGATAATAAAGAAGGAAGTCTCTCCATTTCTACAGAATTTTATAATAATAAGGACTTTTCAAATAAAGAGCAAACAAAAGAACTACAGACGTATTTCATTCCTGTGGCGAAGACCATTACTGATGCTGATACAACAGCATAATGACGGATGGGCCGAACTATCACACCTTCTTCCTCTTTCTATGAGCATTTCCCCCTTATCAAAATAGAAACTATGTTTTTGTAGGTTTCAGAGAAATTCTCCCATCAGTCAGACTAAAACCATTTTTTGATGTTTATTTAGCAGAGAAAGCAGAGACAGTTCACTACTTCACAAAATCAGAAGTCTTTTTTTGGCACACAAAGCACGGAGCAGAAAATGTCAGAATTACAATATCGCTGTCTTCATGCATTTTTTTCTGCTTCAAAGATAAACCGGAGAATTAAATTTAGCGAGGAAAACAAAAAAGCTCACAGTGTCATTAGAAATACTGCAGTATTTTTCGCTTTTAATTTTGGCTCTCATTTTCATGGCTCCGGGTTTTTTATTTTTTATTTTATCAAAGTCCAAATAACGCCAGACTTCAAAAGGATGACACAGTTTGAAAGATGCCAGCACACGACATTCATACTACACTTTTATAAATCTGTTAATTAGTCAACAAAATTAACTGTTTTCCAGAGCCAGCTCCCCATCAAAGTCATAAAATACTTTTATGTGTTTGCCTTGGCACAGGGCTCGCGTCCCCCCTGCCCAGTGAACCAAACCCTTATCAGAAGCAAACAATCCACCCACACACAGCTCTGTAGTCAGTCAGTAGTGATGTCAGGTCCTCTGTGTGTACGTACGAGGTGATGGAAAGAGTGTGTGAATGACTTTCTGGCTGGGGACGCAACGCTGTTCTCTTTGAAGTCCACTCATGAGCGTGACACTGCTGCTGATTGTGAGTACGATGAGTCACAAGAGGAAAACGCCTGAACACAGGGGCCAGCTAGAACCGTATCACTACATCAGATTGTTGTTTTTAATAGAAAACGAGACAAACTATACAGATAAAATATTTCTATGTAAATGACAACCTTTCACAGTTTTATCTAGCTGTGGTTTTAGCAACTGTCACTGAATGCATACATCAGCGAGGCTGCACAGACCTTGCCGAAAGGGGTTAAAGGGAGGGAATTATTTTTTCGAGATATTTGTGACAAGATTTCACCAGAGCAGCCACACCTGTACACTGACACTTCACGCCTACTCTTCCTATTTCCTGCTTTTCTATATGCATGTCTGATTTCCAACCTGACAGACTTTTTCTGCCCCTTTAAACATCTATTCTCCAGCCTTCCTGCCCTTCTACCTGTCACTCATTTTTAATTGACTGGCTCAATATCTGTTTGTCTGCATGTAGACCCCTTCCTTGACACAAGAGGCTGTCTAAACCCTGTTATGGCTATGGAAGCTGTCTTCCAGGGCATCCAAGAGTGGGGTAATTTTATTGTAAATTAGTGGCAGACAACTGAGTGAAGTAATGCGTCCTTACAGTTAGAATAACTTAGGAAAAGACACTCAGACTGACATTAGTGGATGGGCACTCACGTTTGTGGACACACACAGACACACACACAGACACAGACACACACACACACACACAAACACACACACACACACACACACACACACACACACACACACACACACACACACACACACACACACACAAACACACACACACACACACACACACACACACACACAGATGCACCCACGTTCACACATCTCCGCACACATGCTCAGCACAGGTTGCTCACATACACTTACAGAAAATGGATAGTCACCCTCTGAGCCATCATTTTCTCATCATGTCAGCATTAGAATAAAGGCTTTTTTAGAAAATTCAGACATATCTACTTACTTCCCACGTGGTACATCAACGTCATCTTTCCTCCAGCGTACATTCGGCTGAGGGTCTCCTTGTACCTGACAGCGAAACTCCACTGTCTCCTCCTCCAGAATCACCTGGTTGATGGGTCTCCGAAGAAAGGTTGGTCGTTCTGCAGGATGGGGACAAGATTGAAATAGAACCTTATGAAGCAATGTAATGGGACTATTCTAGTGTGTGAATAGACAGTGCTTGTTCAGTGGCCTCTTTTGTGTGTTATGGGCTTGTTCACATATACATTTGCATGTGATTAACAACAAGATAACTAATACTAGGGTGGAAAAATAATTTCCCCTACGAGGGATCGGTAAAGTTGACTTCTTCTTTTGTTCTTCAGCCTTCTGTTAGGTTGGAATGTTAAAGCAGAACTGGTCAAATAAAGCTTACCAAACACGGTGACTTGTGCCGTCTCGCTGTCCCTCTCACCAACCATGTTCGTACCCACACAAATGTACATGCCAGCATCGCTCTTCTTTGTGTTGGATATCATCAGCTTCCCCCCTCGAATCTGAAGAAAAATAGTTCCATAAAACACACCTCACATATTTGGATTTGATTACATTGGGTTCCAATTTTATTCCTCATTCATTTGTTAATTCAAGTCATCCCTTGTCAAAACATTTGAAGATAAAGTGCAGCAACAAATGAATTATCCCTCACCAACATTTTCCTGTGCCCTGGGGTATAAAATTCCAAGCAGATATTAACAGTAGCTCCTCTTCGGCCCAGTTATTTCAACAGATGGCAAAAGTACTCACGGTGATCCTGTCATCCTTGTCGTCAATCCTCACTTTGTCCTTCTTCCAGTAGATAGTCGGTTCAGGATGGCCTCTGGGAGGAACACACTCAAGGATCGCTGGCTCTCCTGCCGCCACCACCACATCTGTCGGGTTTTGTCTGAAGTCGTCTCGCAACACTGAGGGAATATAAAAGAAGAAATTGTTCAGGGAGACTAGTTGTGTAGCATAACTCTGAATGTAAATGTCTAAATGTTAAATCCCTCCACATTGAAATGATCTTATCATGTATTAAGTTGTGTGTTCAGCACATCATGAATGTATGTGGCTTTCATTGCTGCTATTTAAATGGGTTCCTTAGCTGACAAGGCAAGCACAAGTAAAAGATAATTGGAGCTAATGGAGGTCCCTGCGGAGGTGGCTGAACAAACAGAAACAAAATGCCCTGAAGCCTGATGTCATTCACATGTGAGAGCTCAAAGAGGTGCAACGCTGCCTCCATTTTTCCACAGAAGAATAAAAGAAGAAAAAAACAGTGGGTGGTCTGATGAACTACTGTGGCCTTGAATCTAATCACCCTCAGGTAGGCCTTTCATCACAGAAACAGCCTCTCAATGTTCAGTAAAACACACAAAGCCGGCTCGTTGTTGAGCAAAGAAAGCTGCCATAACGCAACAACATAGACGTGATCTACACAAATATGTCTGAAATACGAAAACTACAACCTTCAGGAACTCTAAAGACGTTTGCGTATTCAGAACAAGATTCAACTTATGCACCAATGAGTGAATGTGGGCCTAATGCGGTAAAAAGGTTTCAAGGTACAAACTGGAGGTCGCACTGACACTCCCCTGCTGTGAGTACTCAAACACATCTTTCTCCATTTGATCTACAATAAATCTAATCCATGGAAAAGCACTTTAAGAATTTCAGCCTAAACAGGGTCCATCTAGCCAGGGACACATGATTCCCCTGTAGGATAAAAGACTCAGCTTGTTGGAGGATGTTTGAAGATGCTTGAGGGGGGCTAATTTAAGGGCAGCACCACAGGTCCGTATGTAAATTCCACATGGAACCAGGGAAAATGGCAGGGAGGGCCGGGATTATAAGAGAGGATAACAGGTCCCTACGCTCAAGGCTTCTCTCATCTCTTCATTCACTCTTTGTAGCCACTCTACAGAAAGCTCTACGCCCATTGTCTTATTTATTTATTTAGCAAAGAAGCAGTGGGGTGGAGGAGGAGAGGAAGCTTTCAACCCAATTATCCTGGGGATGCATGGGGGTATGGTGTGGGACTTTTGTGTGACATGAATTCAGATGAATCCTTTACACAGAGGAAGCAGGAAAGAAAATCGAAGAGGTAGAGGTAGAAGTTTTTTGTCTATCATATAGGGCTGCCCCCTAATCAATTGATTAATTCAGTTCAATTCAATACAATTTAATCACTCGGGTAATTAGCCACCGCAATAGTGATTGACACCCCCTCTCATCCGGCCAGGGCGGGCGTAACACAGAGCATGACTAGGCTTTCTAATCATAGTCTTATTTGTAACTCCAACTACGCGCTGTTTTGGGGACCACGTTAGATTTAATTGCCCATTTCCTTCCGCTGCTCAGCACCTATGAGATTTTGTCTGAATCAATTTCCTTTGAAACAGAACAGTGACAAAAGAGACACACATTAGGCGCATGATTACAGCGCTTGTGTTACACTGTCTAATCCAATCTAACAATTCACAGTGCGTGACAGCAAAAATGCATCCTTAGTCTGCAATCTGAATAAAAGAGCAAAACATGGAAGCAGAAAAGTGAAAACAGGAGCTGCACGGTCAAGCAAATTAAATATAGACAATACTGGTTGGGGATAGTATGAAAACAAAGCAAGAAAAAGCTGTAAGTAAACAAACACATGACAGCGCTGCAGGGATTAGGCCCTGTGTGTTGGTTTTGGCTTGACCAAGACAAGACAACACTCTGACCCGACACATTTACTAAGTAAAGGGAGGATCCAAACCAAACACGCTTCAGCACATTATCTAATCCTTACTACAAGGCCACAGTCATCAAGGTCAAACTGCACAGTCAAAGCACACACACAGCTCAAATATTCCTCACCCTAGCACAATGTTTTTTTTAATTACGTGTAACACTGAAAAATATAACGTAGACCTTAAGTGAAGCTTTTATAATAGAATTGTTGCATGACTTCTTTTCTCCGTTTCTCTATGTGAAGAGCATCTGGTACGTCTGAATCTTTAAGTGAGCCCATGCTTTTTTTGCACTTTTGCTCCAACTCTGAGAGGCTTTACACATTCAGGGACCGAGAAAGCCGACAGATGTAAGGTAATTGCCTTTCTATACCCCTAAAACACCCAGATCTTCTTCCACTGAAAACATTTCACCTCCCATGGAGTTCCAGAAGGCTCCAAACTCTTCCTTTTGGCTTGCTTGCTTATTAATATTAATTTATTTTTACATTTACACCTCTCACTTGGCAAGTGCTACATCTGTAAATCCAGCTGCAGGCAAAATAGAACTCATATCTGAATATTTTTTTTTCACCTTTCATATTTTACTTATTCCCCAAATATCAGAGGAATGGGCTGATTTGAATGAAGGAGCATGGGAGATGGGGGTAAAGCATGGTAGATTTGCTAGTTGTTCATCTGGCA
The DNA here is from genome assembly GCF_040054535.1 of Antennarius striatus. Taxonomy (NCBI): domain Eukaryota; kingdom Metazoa; phylum Chordata; class Actinopteri; order Lophiiformes; family Antennariidae; genus Antennarius; species Antennarius striatus. The sequence continues at coordinate 17,002,428 of NC_090781.1, read as the reverse complement.
ACATTTCAACAGCTAAAACTTAAGGGTGAGGGAGTCAGGTTGCAATGTAGGCTGCGGAACAGCCGAGGGGTTGAGAGTGGAAGCCTTTGCCAAAATGAAACACAAAGGAGACGCCCACACAGTTACTTTGTGAACCAGATTGCACTATATTGGCTGGGGGAGGATTTGCCAGCAACCATTAGCAATGTCCACCACTGTATGCGTGTGTGTGTATGTGTGAGTCATTTTAAACAGTATACTCAGACTTCCAAAACACAAAATTTATCGTGACCCGCCAACATATGTCGGCACAAACACAGCATCATAATACAGAGGTGGCAGGATGGGGAGGGATAGCTTGTACGGTCCACCCAGGATATTCCTCACTCCTCAATGGAGGTTGACACTGCTTGGTTGGGAAGATAAGTGGGAAGCCTTGACTGAAGCTGAAGTATCTGGCCTGCATTCAGAGACAAGTGAACACAAATGTATTCACCTACAGGAATGCACCTAGATGTAGTTCACAATGGTCACACACCTCCCAAACACCACACGCTGATGTCTACATCCACATTATTTCTATCCATTTTGACATTTACTTCACTTTAATACAATACGAAAAGTATAAATTGTGAAATAGCTCTCAAAATGATATGTGTTTTACTGTTCCCTTCACTATTTACTGGGGGGGGAAGATCCCCTCTTGCTTTCATAGATATTCTCTTGGGTCAGGGGCAAAGAAACACACAGATTACAACAGCCAGAAGCCCGGGGCCATACCCCGGCACCCAGATTCACCACCTACTGCACTGATTAGAAAATAAAGCATGCACACACACTTAGAAAAATCGGGAGAGCTGTGGAGTTGTAGCTCCAAGCTATAATATCATTTCGTTCGAGTGCTTTTTGCGCTTCATCCGGCAGTGTGCTATTACAATACCGCCATTTTCAATTGCACCCTGAGAGAAGAGAGACAATATATATTTCACTAGACAAAACATACAAAATCCACTCATTGTGCTGTCATTGATGTTTTGTGTTACTGTTAATGCTGAAGGCAGAAGAATGATAATGCCACACATAATGTTGCATGCTGTGGAAGGAGACATGTTCCATTTGTCTGGACGCAAGCATTTTCTCCAGCTCTGATTCGCTCATTTGCCCTCCCACTGGCCAGACCTAACCTTTGCCCCCTTTCCAGATGCAGAAATTACCCCCTCAGCAGGTAGGCAAACAGCAGGTTCACACATATCCACTTTCTTCCTCCAGTGAGGGGCTGAAGGTCAGACCAGAGAAACAACTGCAGAAAATATGGCTGCCTAGCGGTGCCAAAGGCTGTATCTCCTCCGAGAGCTGAGTAGAAGCTCTCATTAGCACAACTCATCACCTTCTCTCTGTCTGTCTCACTCTCTTCTATCACCATCAGAGGTCATCCCCTGGTTTCCTCTTCCATCTTCTTTAGTTCATCAATTTGATTTTCCAGTTCCACAGCAGTGTCCCATACATTTCCTGCCCCCTCTGCTTTGTTTTACTAGCTTGTTGGGGCTTCCTCTGCATCGACTACAGATGAGTGTTTTGCAGATGAAGCTGTATACACACACACACACATATGATCATTCTCCACAATCGATGGCGCGAGCAGGATATCATCTCCACCGTCATTCTCCCTATCTGCAAATCCCGAGCTAAGGGGCTGTAAATAACACTGTCACTTCCTGAGATAAGGTGCAGGAAATGTGGGAAACAGTGACGGTAAAGAGAATCTCATAGCTGGCAGCAATGCCATAGCGAGGAAAAATCACATATGGTGATATTGTATGAAATGTGCATTTTTAATATAGCCATGTAAGAAATAAAGGAGACAGAGTGTATACGCTCTTGCCAGATAACTGGAAGGAAAGCGGCAAGACATAATGCAAGCGGGGGGAGATGAGTGGATGTGTGATCAAGGTCAAACCAACGAGACAAGCACAAAGGTGCTGAATGGTTTGAGCTGCCTCTGAAAGAAAAAAGTGCATTCGATCAAGCTCATGCTACATACTGTGCATCTGCCTCTTATTCAGAAGATTAGCCAAAACAAACATCCTTATTTAAACATCAGCCACGTTCAAAGCTCATTTTTCAAGCAGCACCCCTCATTTGGCCTAACAGGCCCCCAAGCAGCACCGTAATGACAGGAGGACCACAGCGGGCGTTTCTGCTGCCCGCTCAGGAAAAATGTGCAGATCTGCTCTTGAGAAACAATGTAATTTAGTCTTAATGAACCTCATTCCTTTAAAGCCTTTAACAATACCAACACACACACACATACACACACACACATACACACACACGAACACACGTAGACACACGCGCGTTGACAAAATTCAATTTACCCTAATACATTCTTTATGGTAATGTATAGCTCATTAAAATGTTAGTTAAAAACTCATTAAAATTCACTTGAAGAAGTAATGGCTTCATTACGGTAATATGCTGAAAAGCAAAGAAAAAGACAAGTAAGGATGAGGAGAACAAAGAGAGCAGATAGTGACAGCCTTCTAATCACTTAATTGTGTCTAAAATGGAATATATTTGCATAATAAATAACAACGTGCTGTATCCAAAATATATTTTCTATTTTTTTCTCATAATGTTCTGTAATTAACAGTCACGGCAATTAAAGGTGCAATTTTTCCTAAAATCATTTTGGTGGCCGCTGTAGTTTTGTATTCTGTTGTCTTGTTTATGGTCATGACTGTGTTGTGGGGTTTGGCAGATGCAGACGGTGCAGAAACTGGAGCTGGCTGATACTGACAAACAATGTGCCCATGGGTCTTTGTGCCTGCTCTGATAAGGCATGATGTTGTGCTGATGATTCTGCTTGGTCCAGAATGAACATCGTACAGACGTAAGGGGGAGTAAAATGTAAAGGAAGGAGAAGGAGTCCAGAAAAGGGAGGAGGTAGGGCTTGTATATGAGAACAGGATTGATTTCCTGCCAATTACAGAATGGATGCAACTGACGGAGGCAGAGAAGTGTCATGATGGAGAAGGTGGGTCTGGTAAAGAAGGGTCGGAGAGGAAGCAGTGCATTCAGGCCAACAGGTAGCCGTCTCCTGTTTGAGCCCCCTCTCTTATTCTCTTGCTCTCTCAATCCTATCTATAAATGATAGATACTAATGTCTGGAAGCTGCTGGGGCTTAATCATTAGGTGTGTAATGCTGGAGAGTAGCTGTTAGCGTTCTGTATTTGGAACACAACATGATTCGAAGAAAAATCCCATGACCTGTAAATAAAAAAAATTCTGCCCACAAACTGAAGGTTTCATCCTCCATTTTCTCTAGAGATTCCTGAATGCACCAGTCTGGAGAGTCAACATTATCATTAAGACATCAGAGGCATCTGTCATTAAATACAACTATTTGGTTACGAGTTGACAAGAAACTGGACAATAATACGGACCTCAAACTTGTTTTTAGTATCCGGGCTAACCTACACGTCTGAGAATAGGAGATTAAAGATAAACTCACTTGACTGTCCCAAAAGTCTACACAACTAAATACAAAACATTTTTTTCTGTTTTCCCTAACTAACCAATCTTCTTTCTCCTGTGAGATTGTGTTATCATATCTCTTTATTTTTCATCCTCGGCATATTTGGTCTTACCTGCAGTGTTATAGTTAATATACACACACACACACACACACACACACACACACACACACACACACACACACACACACACACACACACACACACAAACACACACACACACACAAACACACACACACACACACACACACAAACACACACACACACACACACACACACACACACACAAACACACACACACACACACACAAACACACACACACACACACACACACACACACACAAACACACACACACACACACACACACACACACACACAGTTTGTTCACATGACTGTTAAAGTACAGCAGGTGTCGACACGTGTGACAGTGTTGAGAAATCTGCTGGATCTGGGGAAAAAATGCAATGCTGCTTGTGCTGACTGTGTGAGCACACTTTTCAGCACACTTGTGTAAGCTCTGTCCTAATGACATTGCAGCTGTGACCTTCCACAGGGAAACATAATCCCCAGGATGCTGCTGAACTGTGTCCAGGCTGCATTTCCTCAGAGACCATCAGACACACAGACAGGAGGAGAGTCGCTTGTACGATGTACCGTAGGCGTGTCTGGTGAAAACGAAACCACTGCAGTTGTGTTCTGCAGTCCAATGCGCAAATCTTCACATAATCTTTAATAGCTTCACCTTCTTTTCTTTCATGCTGCCCTATTTGCTGTAGCTTTTCCATATCAACTTTATTGTTTTGGTGTATAATTGGATTGGAAGGAAGAGTTGGCCAAGAGCCATTAGAAGCTTGTAAAAAAGGTGTCACTCTGCGATTTCAGCCCTATTTTAATTAAGCACTCAGCTGGAGTTGAGCAGCCTTTATCTAGCTTGGTCTGATGAGCCCCAAGTACAAGTGTTCTCCACAATATGCTTCAGCATAGATGGTGGGGGAAAGGTGGTGTAAACCACCCTGTTTGTTTCACTGTCACTGTCCCTCCGTAGTCAAGATCTACATACCTGGACCACAAAGATAATGCGACACATCACAACACTCAGTGTGCTTGTGTGAGCTTGTGCTTGTGTGCCGTTAGTGTGTTGCTATGTGCTGACTGACAGAGCCTCCGCCCTTCGGTGGAGTGCAGTCATGTGTGCCTTGGTGCAGATGAAGAAGCTGCCTCCCAATATGGTGGGCAGAAAAAAGAGCACAAGTCTGAACAAAACACAATTGATCTCACACAACCGCTGTAAAGTCCAAACTAATCCTGCTTTGCCATCCAGCAGGCTGCATGTGAGGCCGATCCTGTGGCGAGCGCCGTATGTGGCTCGAAGATGAGAGATGTTCATCGCCGCCCTTCCATGCCTGTTCACTCCCTTCTCAATCCTCTTAATGGCCTCCTCAGATCATCTTTCCTTCAATCAATACTGCCAGAAAGGAAAAAAAAATCCTCACACCTAAGGACATTTTGTTTTCCTCTGTAGATCACAGGTGAGACATTTTCTATACTAGAAATCATCCAAGGTCCTGGACCAGCCTCTCAGGGAGGAAGGCTGATGTCTGTCAGTGTGGCAAACAGAACACAGGCAGCAGATGTGATGGGGGTGTTAAATCACACGGAGCTTAGATGCAGAAACATTTCAAGAGATTTATTGATCACTTTTTAGATCTTAAGCCTTGAGGAAGAGCAAAAATTAAACTGGATACAGAGATGACTTTTACAACAGCCCCGCCAATGTATATGTGTATGTGTGAGCTGTTTATGATCGAGGAGGAAGAAGCAATTTACCATTTAGTCAGAATGCGAATCTGAGCATTCCCCTCCGCACAACCACCGAGCACCGCTATCACCCTGAATGTATGCTATCTATTTTATGTGCGTCTGCTGAGCCATGATTGAATGCTGCACATAGCGTCTAAATACTCGGAATAAATAGTAGCAGTGCTGCTGCCTGCTCAGCAAATCACTGCTACATTAGGCTCACCTATCGCACACACATACACACACACATTACAATTTCAAGCATCTGTACTGCAGTTTGTCAGTTTGTGTGGAAAGAAGTTTCCCACACAGCACAGCAATGCACCAGCAGTACTAATAACTGACTGATCACACACCCAGGAAATAGCAGTTTAGCTTGCATTCTACCGATTGCTGAGATAAAAAAAAACAAACAAACTTGGAGACAATAAAAACATGAACACATACATATACATGATGCAGACTCAAAATATGTGAGGTAAAACTCTATATTACTATATATAACGGTACAAAGGTCATATGACTAATTGAGAGTTCAGCTTCATGAGAATCCAATTTGTGTAGATTTTAAGATTCTGTTAGTCTCATCCATAATTGTTTTACCTCTTCCTGGATGTATCTGGACATCATGACTATGTAACCTGTGTGCAAATGGGTAGAGATTTCATTCATTTTAAGAAATGCTGTAAAAGACCAGGTTGGTCACTCACGTAATCTGGCCTGCTGGATTTGGCAATCTGCACGTAATAACCATAGTCTGTGTGCCCATGGGTTTGTGTCTATGTGTAAATCAATCCATGCTTGTATTATCATGTAAATGGGAAACAATCTGAAACACATGACTGACTGCCAGGATCCGGGCAGAGCACTGTGTCTAAACCATTCCTGTTCTGCCCCTCAGCCTTCCGTTTTAAAAAAAAATCCATTTCTTTCCTCCTGATTTATCTCATCCTCCTCAGGCACCACTTCAAAAAGGCCGATTAAACAGCACATTTTTTTACCGTGCTGATGGTACATACATGTCCGATGCATCTCTGCAGGATGACAATGTGAGGTTAATCATTTAGGCAAAGGAACAAAGTTAATGAGGCAACTTCTAATCTGAAGCTATTTGGAGTTCTGTCAACAGTATTGACTGCACTGCAGATGGGATAAGATATTGTTGGCGGGCACTGATGACCTACATAGCAAGGACAAGACAGTGGCTCAACAGAACTGCGCAGTGATCCCATAGCTCTCCAGGGCGCAGATTCAAAGCAAAAAATAAAATAAATAAAATACTGTGTTTTTCTGTGCGCTGTGTGTGTGTTGAGCTAGAATTTCCAGTTGCTTCCAACCACGCAGAGCCCTTATCTTCACAGTTGTCAGCCTTCATACCGCGTAGAAGAAACCAGTTTACGAACAGTTATTTTCAACTATTCCTGCTTGCAGCTGAGCCAAACACAATCAATACTAATTTCACCTGGCAATTAGCTAATAATTCAAAGGGCTACGACTGGTGAACCACAACTGCTAAAGACAGAAGATGGGATGAGGGTGAAGCAGGTATTGCTCGGCCTCGACCACATGTCCGCTTTGAATGAAACTCCTGAGTATTTGATACAGAATGTTTGTGCATGAGTCTAGTAGTCACTGGGACTCCATAATAGGGTAAATAATGGAGAAGCTTTATTATTCTAAGGAACTTCAAAAGGGTAATTTCTAAATTCTATTAATTTTTAATGAATAATTTGATTCAAAGTTAACAAAACGTATTCCAATGATTCAACCTACTGAATTCCAATCTTTTAGTCAGTGGAAAGTTGATCAGATGGACACTCAAACATGTATAATTCGATTATGCTTCGATCCAATACCTATGGACAACTGAGTGTCCAACAATGAATGAATTATATAATTGTTTGGTTTAATTTTTGGGGTTTTCATTACTTGAAACAGAAACTATGCTACAAATAGATTTCTGTGTCAAATTGCATTTGTACAAAAGGTTTGAAGAGGTGTTGTCTCTCAACCACGAGAGACAGTTCTACTGAAAAACCTTTTCCAGAAAATTTAACCTTTGAACCATCCTAAAATCACTTAAATTCTGAAGACAATTTCATCTGATACTTAGATCAAAGGTGACCATTCCTGCCATTTGAGGTAGAGGGAACATTTTTTTCTATGATTAATTCCAGGTCCTTGAAAGGTCACAGTGATACAATGACATTTGAAATCTCCGTGTCTAATCCCAGGAAGCAGGACGTGGGGGAGCCATTAGGATGGGACCACTGTCGTTGAGCTGGACATTTCAGCAGGCACCACTTGAGTTCTTCTTTTTGCCTTCACTGGAATCCTTGATTGCTCACAAGGACTACACTCTGAAAAAAGTGACACACAAGTATGGTATAGACACACACACACACGCATGACCAGAACACAGAAACAACCAGACACACTATCCCCTGGGTAATAAAAGAATATGATTGTGAGACTGGAGCTCTTGCAAAACCCAATTAGCTTGCGTGGTTTTAACAGTTAGAGCTAGATGGGGAGATAACAGCTCCACAAGATTATTTTTGCATGGATGCTGATCTGCCCCCTGCTGGATACTCAGTCCCAAGCATGTTCATGTGGATGATTACAGGAGAAGGTTAGGTATGTGTCTGCAAGGGCGCTTAAAGCCAGGGTTTTAAATGACTGAGCATTGCTTTTCTCTACCTTCACAATAATGAGCATTAACAGCTCTACATTAGAACAGAATCCCTGTAAAATAATGCACTGCAAATGAGAAATACATCTTGTCTATCTTAAAATGCTTTTCCATGTGAGATGATAGAACACCATTTCCCTGTGCATCACATGCAATCAAACCAAAGGTTATGCCTTTTCTCCAGTTTCTGCTCAGCACATCTCAGAGCTAGATTTCTTGTCTTCAAATGACTGCAGCTGAAGACCGAAGCAGAAACTGACAGCGTCACAACACCAGCCTTATCCCTGTCTTCAAACGCCTCCATCTCACACAGATACATAAAAGAGCAGAACAGAGAGGCAGCAATTGCAGCTGCCATGCTGTGCAAGCCTCTGCTGCAGCACATCTGTAAAAAAGAGCTACTTGTACATTTATGTGCTGCATCACTTTGGATTCTTTGATGGCAAGGATCACTGTTAAGATGCAGAGGCTCCCGCCAAACTTGCTGCATGGTTGGAAAATGACAACAATTAGGTTTTCACGATTTTTGCAAAAGCTTGTGCATATTTGTGATTCTGATTTGGACAGCTATGGTATTATAGATAAGCTAATCATTTTTCAAATTGCTTCAGTACTAAAGATCACTTTTGCTGCTTCCCTTTATTGACTACTGATTTTGCTGATACAGAAGATCATCTTCCTCAATAAGAGTCAAGAACTAAATAGCATTTCAGAGTCAAGATTCAGAGAGAGTGAGATAGGCAGACAAACACTAAAGTGTTTTTTTTCCACCATCTTTCATTTTCCTGCCTTAAGCCATGAATAACTGAATCCATGATAGCAAAAATGGATGGCTATTTTTTTTAATGCAGCATGTCTGAGTGTGGGGGAAGCATAACAAGGCACAAGAAAGCATCCTCCTCCTCCAAGAGCAGTCTTTAAATTAAGAGTTAGGAGCTCATGCATGACTGCTTCCTCTGCAACCATTTCAGCATGGACCTCTGTGACCCATCCCCACACTGTTAAAAAAAAAAAAAAGAATTCATAATGATACTTAAAATGGCTACTATTTGTAAGATGTGTCTCACATTAATGGGTCTACTGAAGATGGTTTATCCAATGGGAGAAGTGTTTTTATTATAGCTACTATTAAGCAAGGGATGGTCCAGCCTTTAAGAGGTAACCCACACACTGCTCGCCTACTCCGCAGACTACTGAATTAAATATGAAGGCAGGAGGGGAGGGGTGGAGAAATGGAAGGGAAAAGAGGGAGGGAGATAAGATGAGATGGGGCACAGCGCCTCTGTTTAAAGAGCAGAGAGGTTACATGTGAACACTCCGTAGAGCAAAGGGACCCCTGACCTCACCATGCCACCTGACAGCCTGCACTTAGCATTCTCCACAGGAGTTCGATCTCTCCAGTTAATTGTTTTGTGTTTTACATCTGCACTGTGTTAGTGAAAAAAAACAAAAAACACTAAAATAACCACATGTCAAATTATAATTGCTTGGCAAAAACCATAACACAGATGATTGAAGGCGATCTTCCCTTTAGGACTCAAGATGATTGAAGTTGATAAACTAATTCCAAGAAAATAAAATGAAGCATTTTAAAGTTGCCTTGTCACATTCATCTGCTGATTACCATAATCACTCCATGGCTGCCAGTACAGTGTAAATGTATGTGCTATTAATGCCAGTGATTACAAGAGCTAAAAGCACATGACCTGTCCAGCAAAGACAGATTGATCTGTCTGAGCAGATGAAGCACAAACAAGCTGAAGGGACCCTTCTTGCCCACTTCATCACTATCCACTATGACGTTTGTCAAAGCATCTGAGGGGGAAAACTTGCGTTCAAAGCCACTCTCTGAGTACTCAACCAATTTGTAGAAGTAATTTTACTGCGAAAATGGATTCTGAGTTCACAGCAAATGCCTTCTTGAAATGTAATGGAGGCTCTACTCCACACCACTCCAGAATTCGTCATGTAGACATCGCCTCAAGCTGTAGATCACTTTCCTGTGAGCCCTCACTTCACTGTCAGGCTAGCAGATTCCAGCTTCATTAATAGCAGCCACTCATGTCGGACTTAAATGAATGTACAGGCTATCAATTAGCCTGGGCAAGGCCAGGCGTAGTGTACTCGAGGGGAAAGGAGAGAGGCTTTCTAAATAGCTGCTGGACAGTCCAGACAGATGATACTTTATGTCTCCCATCATTAGTCTCTTGTCTGCTTTATTTTCCCCTCATTATCTAAAACTGGGGACCTGTTTGACATCAGTTTATTCTTTACTCAGGAGTAATTAATCTTATCCTTGACAGAATATATTCCTCTTTCTGGCAGGATTTAAATAATTTATAAACAATCCAAAAAAGCAGGCATCTGTTTATCGAATACGGACACAATATGGAAGGCAAAATGTCATTTCCATTCCCATTTGTATGAGTATTTGTTTTCACTCTCTCTTTTAATACAAGTCAAAAGTTGAAGGTTTATTAATAAATTTAACTCCAATCATGCATGAGCAACTTTTGCATTTTAAACTAGCTTTGCTACATTATTTTCTGCACAATCCTTACATTTATTAAATCGTCTTAATTCACGCATCCATCTCTCCATCTATCCCCTTTCCTTGATGAGTTAATTTCTCTTTCATTGCCTCTTGTCTGAGTGACCCCGGCACCCCAGGAGAATCTCCTAACAGGCTTTTCTCGCCCATCAGGATTGATTGGTCCGCAGCACCCTGTCAGACGCGATCAATACATCATTCCTTCAGTAACGAGCCATGCTCACTTGCTGCTGCTTCCTTCCCTGCATCGCTTTACTTTCATTTTATTATTATTTCTCACAGCAGATCGATGCAGCCAAACAGACCCGCTGTAAACCACACCACAATTATAGCAATGTCTAATCTTCTTGTTGACTCCTTTCCCTTGACTACAGCAAGCAAATAAAGTGCAAACGATAATGAAATCTAATGGAATTCTGTGGAATTAATCACTTAAGCAATGAAGAGTGACTGACCACAGTTCTGAACCAATAAGGATCCTGATGAAGGTACATACCAATCAATATCCAATATGCACATAGGTTGAACAAGCCAAGGCAGCACACTATCCTCATGGTGATGTACAACTGGCACTAGAATCTTCAGATAAAACATCAGAAAAAGTGATGACACATACGAATGAATGCAAAGGCAAAACCTATGAAGTGAATCTCTGCAGTACAATTTTAAATTACAAAAAAGCATGAAAAGACTTCATTTTTGAAGGTTAATTAAACAATCTGCTGTCGCTTTAATTTGGGTAATTTTGTTAGGAGGAACACAAATGGCAAACTTCAATCTGAGATGTCAGCATTTTTGTAATAATTGCATGTTTTTGTCTCGCTCATTTATAAGCAGGACTTTCCAAACTCTGCAATGTCATCACATTAACAGATAGTTTGCAAAGAGACAAAAATAGACATTAAACTAATTTGATCAGTGAATTATAGATTTTAGATGCTTGTGTGATTTGGCCTGGATTTGGGACAAGGCTGTCTGACAGTGGCGTTGGTGATGCGACTGAAGCTGTCTACTCTGCACAGGCAACACACAGGGCAGCAGTGTGGAACTGCAGGAGTAATTAGCGAATCGGCTCTGTAGCTCCGTGTGAAGTCCAGCCTTTGAAGCTCAGACTGATCAGTGGCCCCTCTGATGCATGTTTCTGAATATTCCAACGGACTGAGAGCTGCTAACGAGGCCTCATCTATTACTATTTGAGAAGTAATTAGCGTTGTTGGTGGAATGGATCGCCGCCAAGCAAGAGAGGCTCAATCTGGGTTCTGTGCGCTTCTGTGTCCCACAGGGCAGCAACAGCAGGAGGATGAAGTCAACTCGTTGAAGGAAAATCCCTGGAGATTAGACAGGGCCTCAACAAGCATGACACACAGGCCAACCAGACACATTACCCCTATTCTGGTGCACACAAGTGCATCAAGGCTGGGGAAACAAGTTCTTTGTTGCAAAAGAAAAGCGTCTCTAAAACAAACATATGCACACGGTTCCCAGCCCCAATTAATCTGATGACATATCCATTGTTTTGCTGACTGGCTAAAAGTTCTGCTTTTTAAATCAGAAATGGCAGAAACATCATTGCAGAAATTATATAAATACAAACATTTAACATATTAGTGCATTTACATCACTAGTTATTCTATTGCAAGCCCTTTTTGGGAGGATTTTAACTTGTAGTATAAATCAGTGTGACCAGTGCAGTGCATTTTCCAAATGTTCCTCAACATATAAAGGTAATGTAGAAACCAAAATCCAGGAACAAAATAATCAGCTCGTTTCTACTCCATTTATATACAAAAACAGACAAGTTCATATCAATTTTCAGTTTCAAAAATTCATCAACATTAACATTTTGAAAGTAGACAAGATTGTACAATGAGACTCTTTATTTACCTTTATATCTTTGTCACAACACATCCTTAAGATTCACTACACCCTCCTTCAGTAACACCAGGGGCTGAAGTGACACATTGACACTGACTATTAGTAGTGGCAAATCTTTGCCTCTCTTGTTGCAGGGAGTTAGGTCAGGTGTGAGTCTCTGATAACTGTTTTAGCTGACCTTTAACCTCTTGGGGTTCAACTGCCTGAGTCATTCGGTGTCTGAAGGGGCCATAAGGATCATGGCCGTTTTCACTGAACATCAGCTGGGATTTAGTGGGAGCTAATGAGTCATTTGTCTTCATCAGGACTCATTCTGCACACGCACCACCAACAAATTACAACCTGGAGGTATTAAATACTACACGATGAGAACACCTGTCTAAAACACATAACTCTGACATGACCAACACTGACTGACACCTAGAGAAAACTTAAGAGAACAAAGCACATACAAAATCACTCCTCTGGAGAATGATCTGGTGCAACTGGAGTGGAAAGAAGTGTTGTCCACGCATCCTTTATGTGTTCAAGTTGCTGAACTAGGGCATAATACTGTACATGGCTGCTTATATCAGTAGGCTATATGAAGACACTGACTCAGTGGAGCCTGGAACATTTTCCATTCTCTGTCAGACCCATACAATTAATGAGGAGCAAGCCAGTTCAGTCCACTCCCCTCGTCACCGCACACTACATTACCAGCCATGATTTAACACAGCATTTATGGACAGCCGCAAATGAAAGTAGCTAAATCTGCAAGAGCAACCAGACCTAGTAAAAACAAGAGGATCAGGAGGTTGTCCGAAAATAGGACTTGAGTTGTCCGTTAACCTTTTTGCTATATCTCTTTTCACAGAGCTATAACATTGACAAAAACTGTCCTCCTACAGTTCTCAGTGGACGTGTCTGGCCTGGTGTTAGTTTGAGACTTGTATGACTATCAGACCAAACGTGTCAACAAACGACAAAGCAATGTAAAAGCAAGCTGTATTATTGAAGTGCATTGTAAAGTAATTAATAAGGAGACAGTGACGCTGAAGGGGAAGTGCAGCTAATGCAGTGGGATAATGGGTAATGGGACATGGGGAAGCAGAGGAGTGGTAAATGCCTGATAAAATAAGAGACTGCAACCTCACTCTACTTGATAGACAAAGAGATCCTTCAGGGAGCGCACGAGGAATATTATAATGTTAAAACATTGTGAGCATCGGCAAATGATTCTACACACTTGGAGGGGTTCTCTGCACACTAAAATGAAAGGGTGGAAAAATATTTCTCAAAGTGTATTGTATAGATGCATAATAGTCAGAATCGCATCTCTGAAACCTAAGATTGTAGTAACACAACTCCTGTTGACAGGTACATACTGGATGTTTATCAAAAGATTTTACTTGAAATCATTACAAAACTAAACTCTGGGAGTTTGTAGCTGACTAATCATTGACATATATATTATAAATCATACAGGAAAGACTTGAGTCTGCCCTCACTCAAGAAAGTGATTGAAACCTCACAAAAAAAACCCACAACCCCCCCCCCCCCCCCCAAGAAAAAACAACAACCCCAAAACAAAACAACCAACCAAACAAACAAAAAAAAATAGATCTAAGAAACAAAACTTGGTGATCCAGTGTATTAGGCAATCAAATAGTTGGTATCAACAACACAATCAAAACAGAGAGCCAATACTGACCTGGTTCGCTCTTTATGACTCACTACGCCTTTCCTTCATCATACCTCCGATGGGGAGTCTGGCTGTTTGTAGGTCATTGTGTTTTTGACAGTCTATGTCAAACATTAAGTGCCTCAAAATGGGCCTCCACTAAATGTGTCTTGGGACCATGCTGCTCACCGTCCCTCCATCTCAGTACTGACAGTCCACCACTGAGGGAGAGACAGACTAATTTCACTGCCGCCGATGTCCATTCAACTTGATTGATGAGGGAGCAGTACCTCACGTAACTGCACACGGATGCTCACATGTTGAGAAATACAGACCCACACCAGGAAAATGATACTAAAACTGTAAACTCAAAACAAGGCTATGTTGACAGGCCCATTAACTGGCCTCTGTCCACAATTTCAATCCTGTGTCACACCGTCCAATTGCAGGGAAATATACTGTCCTGCAGAGGCCAGCTATACACTCCAGTGCACCATGCCTTTTGAAGCCATTGCTATCCCCTTTCTTCATTACCATGCTGAAAACAAAATTCAAGGGAATGGGTTTCCATCATACCTGATATCAGGTGCTTCTTAAGGTAGGGGTTGATGAGAATATGCATGGACCTCTCAGGGATAGTTAGAGGCAGTGAGTGAGACATGAACACAGATGTGGCGCCTCTTTGGGGTTGCCATCTCTGTGATAGACCCTCATGAAGACAAATAGACAGGACCAATATGGTCTCCATGTGGTGGGGTATCATCTAAAGGAAAAGGGGGGGTCTAGAATGTCTGGTTGGATGACTGACGCTCAGCTTAATTGGTGACCTGCAAGGTTAGAGGTGGGGTGGGGAGGCTCCTTTCCTGACTGAGTGGCATGAGTGTCAATCTATCCTGAACGGGGGTCAGAGATCAAGTGATCTGTGGGGGTAGAAACAAAGGAACAGCGATGCGTCTCTATGTACTACTCTTTGAAAAATAGCGAATGAAAATGCCTCAACCTGCGATCGAAACCATTCATCAGAGAAGCACTCTAAAGCTTGCCTTGGAGGAATGGATGACAAAATAATAGTGTGTAGAAATAAGGTTTGGTAAGATTTCCCACAAGTGGCTGAAGTTTGTGTCCGGCGGGTGAAAAGCAAATACAGTGACAATAGTAAAAGAAAACAATTCTGTTTTGTGTAGAGTACAGAAACATTTAAAAAAAAAAGTTTCTATTAAAAATAAGTCTGGGTCTGGATTTGAACATTGCCCTCTGTGTTTGCTTGTTTTTCAGCAGCTGGAGGAAAATCGATCACATGCCTGAATTAATACTTAATCATTGCACCCCAGATGCTCTTAGCTGAGGCCTGTGTTCACTGCTGAGCAAACATGGGCGGCACAGAGGAGGAGGGCAGGGTACGGACAAAAGGCCAAAGTAAAGTGCATTACCGACTATGTGCTTCTTTGCTGTCAGCCTGAACAAGCACATGGATACATCATTATTTTAGAATCATGTGCGCACAAATTTTAGCTAGATAGCTACGCCAATCAGACAGATGACCACTGTATCTGATTTTAAATCTTCCACTTAGTTGGTATGTATTTCCATCCAATAGAATTCATCATGTATTGTGATTGGCTAAGGATAATGTGCATTTTAGTGTTAGTAGAGAGCAACTAATCCTGTGGAGAAAAAAAACTGAAATGCCAGTGTATACTCAAGGCTTGCACCATTGACTGACACAAGTTAACACACTTGGCTCTGATTGGAGAATAATGACACAAAGATAGACATCAAGGGATACTAAGTGACAAATGGATTTAAACCTTGTTATTTGCTACCAAGGCAACAGATGGAAACCCATTAATTGTTGTGTGTCACTAACAATAAAAGCAATGGCTGTCCATGTCAGTGAATTATAAAAGACTAGTGTGTGATACAAAAAAAAGGTCATGAATATGTTCTACCTTGAATACAACTGGGTTTTTTTAAAAGGCCAACTCAAATAAAGGGCTGAAATCTAAAATTGATAAGTAATTTGATGACAATAAAAAACAGAAGACCAAATCTTTCTGTTTTTATTGTCATTAAAGTAGTTATCAATTTTGATCCAAAATTCACCGAAATGATCTAAGCAGGGATGATATTGTTAATTTTAACAAATTACTTCACTTTTGGGGAAATAAAAAGACAGCAATGACTCTATATGTACAATGCAGCACACTGTAAAATGCTTTCATAAGCCTAACCAAAATACTAGCATTTGTTGAAAAAAAAAAACAAGGACAAATCTTTGTTGTACTGTAGTGTAGTGCTGTTGCTTTTTCTACTTGTATTACTTAAAATAAAAGAGTACCTATAAAGAGAAAATAACTTAGACCTGACTTACATGAGATGGAATCACCAGAATATTGTCTTCCTTGCCTTTGAGACATATCACACTATCACAACTGACTGAGAAATGATATATTCATAAGTAACAAGCAGGGTTTCACTCTGCAGCAGGAGGAGGTATAAAATAGTATAGCTGAAAAGACAAAGAAACAAAAGAAAAATGAGATGGACAACAAGCCCATGTGAATCAAAAAGGCTTTGGGGGCTTTATCTGGCGGCACCATGTGGGAATGATAATGGCCGTCTTGGATCCAAAAGGACAACCATTCATCTTAACCCTCGTCTGCTTGGCAAAACTCATAATCCTTCTAACACCCACGACCCACCAGCAGACAGACAGCAGGAAACAAATGGCACTTTGACGGCACGGGATAAGATAGAACCCTACCCATTTCTCTTGTTCTCTTTAGACTCAGCATGTTTATTCAACATTTTCTGGAATATACTCCATCTGGCAGCTGGCATTAATTCCTTCTTTACCAGATCTCCACCTTTACACCGCACATTCACCCCTCCCACTCTTTTACTCGTCCTTGAATCAGAATAACACCTTTTCCCTAGTGCGGAATCTTTTTATTCAGTCTTTCCTCTTTTATTCCTCTGCTCTGCAGCCACAAAAGCATCAACTGCTCTTCAAACACTCTCAATCCATCATCGCAGAAAGTCTGGTCTTAGTCTCCCCCATATTCCAACTGTCATCTTAGCCAATCTGGCTTCCTATTTCTTCCTCCTTTCTACCTCTAAGCCAGCCATCAGGATGAAGGATGAGGAAGGTTAGATGGCTCCATTTTCACCCCCATGGCTTCTTAACCCCTCCTTGTTTGCCCTAGGTGACATTACTAAATACTGTTGTCTCAGGGAGAATGGCCAGTCACTCCATTAATTTAAAAAAAGACTTATTGGGACTTGTTTTTCTGTTAAAGTATGAGAGTTGAGTTCTAAAACGAATATTTGTCTTACTTCATTTGATAAAGTTGTGCCAAAAGCCTCTAACAATTCGCGCCTGCAGTCAGTAGGTGAATATTTTTTTCACTAAAATGTCATGTGATAACTTTGGAAAGGTTGAATGAATATTTGCCCCAATTTACAGTATTGGATGATCAAGAATAAGTGACTTCAGAGAGGACCAGAGGTCACAGGGTCCATTCTGATCATCCATTATGACAGACAAAAAGGACTACCACTAAAAGAAATCCTCAAGCATCTTCTAGACCAGGACCATTTGTGGTCAGAGAGAAAAAAGGGTGAAAAGTAAACAAACAAATAAACAAACAAAAACGAGGAACGAAGAACAAAAGAGCCACAAAAGACTGACAGCTCCTAATAAAAAGGTTGCAAAGCTGCAGAAAACAAAATAAAGACTGAGCAGTCCTAACTGTGTGGTAAATTGTATTAAGCATTAGAGTGAGAATGACGGGCACCGCTAAATGACTGAGCAAGTGAATAAATAAAGGAGAGAAAATTGCGGTGGCTGCCTGCCACAGCACCACATAATTTGAGCAGCTTCGTGTACACAAGCCAGGTCACTGCAGGTTGAGTTTTCACACTCGGAGCAATTACTCTGCTTGTGTCTTGTTCTGGCAATATAATTAGACCTTGGTGAGCTCAGGTCTCATGGACTAGACGCTGAGGTGAGTCACTGCCATGGAGATGGAGGTGATAGCCACTTAGCTTCACCTGAAGCTCTTTCACACCGAAGGAAGAAATTCCCTGTTTACACCACAGACAGTAAATGTGAAAAGAGCCCCAAAGGAACAAGAGTAAATGTGGTGAAGAAAATAGCTGAGCAGTGGTTGCTAAAACATCTGTGCATGCTCCCTATGTTTCTCTCTCTCTCTTCTTCTACGTTTCCCTATCTGGCACACATATAAACAAAAGCCTAGCCCCGTCCTGCACCATAAGAAACACCCAGCTGTCCTCTCTCTGCCCCCATGCTAATCAGGGTGGACTGGGTTTACTCGCACCCCTGCTAGAGTAACCCAATAACACCATGTGTATTTCAAACAGCAGTGCTGGCGGACCTCCTCCAGTCACAAACCCCTCTCATTGCCAACAAATACACTGAGTTCTCTTTCAACGTCCTTTACCAAATGCAACTCCTTCTGAGAGTTGCTGTTAAAACAAACAGACCACAATGCAATTGAAACTGTGTTTCCACCAAAGTGCTCTTGGTACAGTGCATTTGGAAACTGCACACAGCCACAATAAATGTAACTGAAACCTAAATCTGATTTGCATTTCCACAGGGGACTGTAGTTTTTCGAGTATAGTTGTTGCCGAGCTATTTGGGTTAACCATTTTCATATTTCTACCAGTTCAGAAAGAACAGAGGAAAAATTTCTCAGTGTACAGAAGCAGGAAAATGCATTACTGGAGACACAACCTCCGAGAGTGACAGTAAAGAGATACTGGTAGTATTTTCTTCTACTTTGTTGGCATTCACTATAACATTTGTGCTGTTCGCCTGCCCTACCACACACACATTTCATGTAGTTCTTGCTATATGGTTGCTTGTTGCAACCGGAGTAATCTTTGTTTGAGACGAGGCTGCAGGCAGGAGGATTCCTGAAAAACACTCAAAGGGTTTGGAAATCCTACGTCAGAGTGCAGATAACTGAATGTGCTTATTGAGCAATCAGTGGTCTATGGCAAAAACGTTTGGTCTCTGATCAATGCGGTCAGTAGAAGCAGAGGTTGGAAACAAAACGGAGGGAAGGATTGGCATCTTCCTTAACATTTAATCAGGAAAACATTTTTAAAAAATGAAATAATATCTTTATGTACAAAAAACTGAATAGGACTAAACTGTAGTACTTGGTGGAAATGAAGCTTTACTGAGATGTTTCTCTATATGGAAATGAAATGAAGAACTAAAAAAAAAAGATGATTGCTCATCCTTTTAAAGCATTATTAGGCAATGTGTTTTAACAAATTAATTGTGGTCTTTTCGGTACATCAGGGTTCTTGGTAGCTGAGCTTTCTCATTTGCTACGCACATTTCTGGCCCTAAACTAATGAACGCTAATAACACTCACCGGTTGAAATGTGTAACGGAGATGAAACCTGATGGCCTCTGCCTGTAATTGGACTCCCTTCCTTCCACTGATTATTGGATGAGGGCAAGGAAAAAACATTAGCAGTCTCAGAGTGTCATCAGAGGAGGAATGTGGCACTTTCTTTTTGACAATTCATCAAGTGTGAAGCCCTGCCTATTAGTGAAATGAGAGTCCAGGGCCAAATAAAAATCTCTCAATCAGCACAGACTGTTGGATAGGTAAACAGTCGTTGATGTGTTCACTGTCAGACACGGATGCTCCATGTGAACATGACCGATAGAGCAAAAGAATCTTAGTTCTTAGGATAATGTCTAATTTGGCTAAGAACTGTGGCAGGTGAAGGTCTGCAGTGTTTATTTACTCTACTTTGTCCATTCTTTGTTCATTAGACTGCAGGTTAAACTTTGTGAAAATGTGGAAGTCAGTGAGAGGATGAGGTTAAAGAAAGGGGTCAAGTATGATTGCATTTGCTCTTCCGTAAGAGACAAAAAAACATGTCTGTGTAAATCTGTTCCCATGAACTACAGGATTCTGAATATAGTTCTGAACTTCAGCTCAATTTATCACAAAATTGCTTTCACTCACTGCAGTTTGTTTTCCAAGCGTCTGATGGGAGGGAAACTGTCTTTCACTCGAATATTCAAATAAACAATTACCCCCGGCTCTGACAGCATTTTAAAGAATGTTACATCCGGCATTGTGTGTTTCAGCTTGTCTCATTACTAAGCCTGTGGCTGTCAGGATGTGAAGGAAGCGGATATAAGCCAAAAGTGACACACAAGTCATCCTCAGGTCTCGATCCACCAAAGACTTCTGACAGGTTTAGAAAGCAGGCTGTGCAGAGCTTCGCTGCAGCTTGGCTAGGGAGATAAAAGCTCTCTTTTATACCCTCTCCGGCCACTCGTGATCTAGCCAGTTAAAAAAGGATGATGACCCAAAGCCAGAGGAAATACAGGTGATTTTAACCCAGGAATTTAAAACTACTCTAAAGTTGCCCCAGTTACATCTAAGAAGCAAACTTTAAGCATTTCAGAGTTGGAGTGACATAAGCAACAACAGGAGTGTCAAAAGTATGGATGCTACAATGAGGAACGTTTGTAACCACCCAATAAAGTCAGGCATTTTAAGAGAAAGCATATGCTGATAACTCCATAGAACCCTGACATTGATCTTTAACACCAGCTTGAGTTGTCAGATCAATGTGTCACGCTGACCATCCCGACTGTCCAAGGCTCTGATTCAAGATCTCCAAACAAGCCACAATAACAATAGGAACTAATACAGTCCAAGGATATCATGTAAAATACAGACACAAATTGAAACTACTTAAAGTTAGTTTTAATACATTGAATATTATTGCCAAGAGTCTATTATAATTATATAAGCAAAATGGAAATGTTCTCCATCCAAAGGGTTAAACATTTCAGAGGTTAAGTTTTAAGGATTCCCATTAGCAGACATGGATATGGATTTACTGAGGTAGGGGGTGTTGGTCTGTCTGGACATCAACAGAAAAAGGGGCTGTTGAAGTTGTTCTGCAGGCAACCCCCCACCCACCTTTAAAAATCTCAACCAAACAGATGAAACATGCTACATTTATGGGTGTTTATTTCGTCTTTCCTTTTCTTGCTCACTCTGTTAAGTCATTTTATTCACTCTGGAGAGGTGTAAAAAGGACCAGACTACATAAAACCGCTTTTCCATTGTGCGTGAGCAGACTAATAGAATGGTTTGAATGGTTTTTATTTTCTATGTTCAGCTGTGTTGCACCCTTCGAGGTAACTGCATGTTGGGATTCTTTCCATCATATAGTCAATGTAAGGGTCAACCTGCATTCTTGAATCTGACAGTAACTCAGTCTTGTTTAAAAACACTTGAGCTGGACCGACACTGTTGTTTTCTGAAGAAGAAACATCTAATCAACTTTATGAGCAGGCTGTGGCCTTCTTACTGTCAGTAAATGGAACTATGTGCTCTACACAACATGCCATGAGGGTTTGAGGTATACTGTACAATGTATAGAAGGGAAGGTCATTGTTGTAGAGGTTTCCCTCATTGCTATCTGGACTGTGGTCAAGATAGAGTCTGTCTGGATCACCTCCCTCTCCCCTGACAGTAACTGACAGAGACACTGGGTAGATAATAAAAAAAAGAGACACAGACAGTGAAGGAGTGTGATACTCAACATGTGCCAGAGACAGGGAAGACCTTTATTTGCCTCCCTGCAGAAAGTGGGAGTGAAATGATGCTGTCAGTGAATATAAGTGGAAGCAATCCAAACAAAGGGCACTTCAACAGCAAAGAGAATGCATTAAAGGGAACGTAATAGTTTGATCAAACACAAAATAACTGTGTGTAAGAGGAGTATCTACTAAAGTTTGTGTCATGCATAATGGCAAACAAGGAAATAGAGTAAGAAGGCTTTTCTATGTGGAAGCCATACATGTTTTATAGCTGAAAAAAGGGCTGGTGACCCTGCCCTTGGCCTCTCTGGCGGAAGATATGGGATGAACCAGCTGTGATGGGTGGGAGGACGGCTGTAGATGAAAGTTTAACAACCCTCCCAAGGCCTGTATACCTCCACCCCCTGATGGAGCTACATGTAGAGAAGGTGGAGCCTCTTTCACATCTCAATACAAGGTCTCAGTGGGGCTCATCAAACTCACTCCTCAGCTACTCCTCACTCAGGGTGCCCATCTGGTGCCAAGCAACTCGGAGGAAGGAGCGGAAGCAGTGCTAGCAACTTACTGCACTGTCCTCCCACTCAAACACACACATTGATGTACAAATGCGTTGTTACAATCTTACTTCACATCCTCTCCAATTTCTATTTTTGTCATTTTAATTTCAACCCAATAAACTGATATTCTAGAATTTATGTTCTCTTCAGAATCTTGATTTCTCTTTCCATCAGTCTTAAACACACACAGACAGATTCTCAGAACCAATATTAAAATCTCAACTAGGGAGGACTGAGTAGGGTTCTTGTTTAAGTGCATGATTTGGTGGCATGAAAATATATGTTGAGAATTCTGATAGAGAATTACTTCTAAATGAAGTAACTAATTGTTCTTCAAAGCTTTTAGATCACCATTTTTTATTTTATTGGTTTTGCACTCATGGGCTTGCTATTTACAATAGGTTAAACTGATTTTTCACTTACCTATAGAAGACAAGGCCATTGTTGAGAAATTCAGCAGAAGACGAAACAATTGCCGGGAACATGCATGAAAAATAGAAAACAACTGGTTAGAGAAAAGTAAGTAATAACAGTAATATTCAGTTAAACCTTGCACTCCACAAAGGTCTAAGAGGAACAAACCATGACCTGGGGTTAGGTTTAGAACCCAGCCTGAGACCACTATCATATTCCCTACCCAAATTCTACATGCCCTGTATCTCTCCCCTCCATCCAACCCTGCATCACCCCATCCTCCCGGCTTTCCTTCTGACATCTGCTAATCCCCAGACCTCTGACCCCAGGAAATTTACTCTCTCAACCTTGACCATATTCTTTCTCTTTTCCCCCTATACGGCTGGCAGTCATGATTATCATTCCAGCGTTTGAGGCAACAAAATACAATTTAAATTCCTACGGACTGAGAAAAACAGAGAAATATCCAGATGATTGGCAAAGTGTTGTGTTATGCAGTGATTACCCACAGTTCCAATATATCTGGTGGATTATTTACGTGAATATTTTTTCCAACACAAGTTAACCTTGGCCAGGCTGTGGAAAAGTAACCTGAGTAAAACCCACTGAGACATCTGTTAACAGTAAAGCACTGACACAGAGATCAAAATGTGGAATATTTACGATGAACAAAATCACATTTAGGACAAGGGATTGTATACTCTCTGGTGTAAAATTTAAACCACAATATACAGTATACACTAGAGGAAAAGGAAATGAATGACACAGCTGACAAAGGCCAAAAAAGGTTACAGGGAATCCTGAAGGCGATAAGTCTTAAAATTTAGTTTAAACAGCAGCTGAAGCCCTGACATGTCCGAATTTTTTTATTATTTCACATAGCATTGAGAAATTAACACTGGTTTCCAAATGAAACCGAATCCTGTGAAATGATAAGAAAATATGCATAAAGTCCGATGTATAATCGAGAACAACTTACTCCAAAAGAGCTCTGCCTGTAATTTTATTTCATTGTGTGTTGTTTTAATGTCCAGTTTCTGGTAAGTCTTAGAGAATAGTACTTTTATATTTAGAGTAGTAATGGCATTTAAATGACCTCAAATGGCGATTATAAATTGAAATTTAATAAATGACTACTTACAAGCAATCCGACTTAAAAACAGCCTCTTGGAAACACTTTTGTTTGTGTGTTGAGGACAACCAATATATAGTAATGCATTAAAAATGCTCACTCATCCATTTTCCATCAAATTTCTTAGCCACTTCTTCCACTTTTGTGGGTCACGGGGTCGATGGAGCCTATCCCAGTGGATTACGGGAGAGGGGCAGGGAGACACCGTGGGCATGTCACCGGTGTACAGTGGAACGCACACAAAAGACAAATTATCTTGGCATGCTGAAAAAGTTCTATATTATGAGTACTTTTGGGGCAGCACAGTGGCGCAGTGGGTGGCTCTGTTACCTCACAGCAAGGAGGTTCTGGGTTGTAGTCCTTTTATGCAGAGTTTGTATGTTTGTACATCTGTGTGAGTTCTCTCCAGGTTCTCCAGCTTCCACCGAATTTCGAAAACATGGAATTTAGGTGAATTTTTTGCTCTACATTGACCATAGGTCGGAAAGTATGTTTGAGTGTTTTTTTTTAATTTTTTTTATATGATCGCCGCACCGTGCTGAGAAATTGTCCGGGTGCACTCCACCTCTCATTCGTATCCTGCTGGGATAGGCTCCAACACCCATGACCGGCAAGGCAGAAAAACAGCTGAAGACTAGGCAATTACGGTTGTCTCGTCTTCAAGAAAATGAATGGATAGATATATGTTTGTCAGTATGCATGTACATTTGTATGTATGCCAGATGTGATTCAAACTTAAACATTTAAATAGTACCAAAGCAAAGAAAAGAAATAAAATAATAATGTAACCAATATCCACACTACTGAGTGACTCAAGCAGACTCCGTTAAAGCCTCATGTTGCCAGATGACGCCATCATCAGATGCTCTTTTTGCGAATCTGTTCTGTACTCAGGATAATACACCACATGGTACACCAATATTTATCATTTATCTACGTAATTTCCCTCCATGGTAATTTACCTTCACTCTCAAGAGATAAAACTGGGCATTATGATGATGTTTAACAAAACAAAGGGCTGAGAAAAAAAACCCCAAACAGTTCACATCTTCTCTCTCTCAACAGAGCAAATAAAAGAGAACAGGAACCATGAACTGATGTTGAGTACTGCAGATAAGTGGATTTGTGTGGAAATTGCCAGGAGGACACTGGCCTCATCTACCTTAGGTCAGCATGCTTAGCGCTTGGAGAGGTTCAGTCATTCCTAAGTAAGAATATCCAATCTATTCCAAAAACCCCTAGGGCAGTCACCATCCCAGGACCTCGTTCAAGTCCTGTCTTTCTGCTTCCCAACCCTGGGAAGTGGGCAGCTTATGTGTCAGGCTGAGCTGAGTTAATTGCTTGAGATATGACTGTGTGGTTTGCGGAACAGTTTTAAGTATTGGTTGTTGTGGTTGGAGAGATTTTCTCTTGGCCATAAACGGGAGATTAGCCTCACAATGGGAAGTCATACAGCAGAACTTTGCTGTGGGACTAAGAAGATGTGAGCCCTCAATTAGCACAGTAGGGAAAACTGTGGATTTAAGGTCCCTGTCACTCATGATTCACAGTTATGTACAGTATGTGTGGCTTTCTGCAGCGCTGTCCATCAATTCTCTGACCGGATATGAGAATTTTAAGAGGTCAACCTGGACTATTACTTCCAAGGTAAGTGAAAGATTCTACTTTGCTCAAATGTACATGTTTTTCCTCTCTGACATTATTGGAAATCATTTAAGTAAAGTAATTAAATATATGAATTTTATATGTCATAAGAACTTAAAGGTAATATGAAATATCTTCAAAGACATATTTATTTTTCTAACCAATTATTTCAGCCTATCAGTTTTTATGTGAGAACTGTTTCAAACTCTTCATTTTTTTTGTAATATGAACAAGACATCATAACTAGTTACTTGCATAATTTAAGTCAACGCCTGAAACTAAAATTAATTACTACCATCAATATGTTTAGAACTACTTTGCTAAAGTAATAATACTTTGGTTCTTATTTAAAACATGTCATGTATTGTATTGTTGCATGTATTGTTTGTGACAATAGCCAGCCTGATAAACTTTAATACGCTGGCAAAGCATTGGTTATTTATTATAAACATTACATTTGGCATTTTCCTATATTTATTATATTGCAATATTACATTGAGATTAATGTCTTCCTCTGAAAAAGCCAGTATCATGTTAAGAAACAGCGAATCTATTTATCTTAGTAGTGCTTGTGGTCTTTTGTAAAAAGCATAGTGTGGCTTATTTCAAGATGATCCCAAAAGTGTTGAAGTACATGGCCAATGTTTTGGATAAAAGGTTTATTCAAATCTACCTGTAGGCTTTCTTGATTTACCTAGAGCACATTTGAATGTACCCTATTTGTAACTTACCTTGTCAAATCATGAATTTATTTCTTATTTTTAATATACTTATTTTTTCCCTATATTTTATTGTTTTTTGAAGCATTTTCATAAATCATAAATAAATTCAATACAGCCATATATCAAGTATTTTAGGAAGCCACTGCAAACTCTTTTGGATGAAAGAGTAAAATTAGAAAATAACAGACTTCAAAGGAAATTGGACGCCAGTTTTTATAATTGGATTTATTTTTCCATCTTGATTATTTTCCCCTTTTATACATAAAGCAAAAACTTGTGGTGTGCCTGTTTAGTTTGGACACCATCATAATAATTCAATGTGAACACTAACCCAGGCCCATAATGACTTCCCTTTTCTTTGCTGTTATTTCTGTACCACTGGTCCGAGCCAGGATGCTACAAGGCTGGATTGACCACAGAGGAGTAACTCTGGCCTGGTTGTGGTTCTTGGACCAAAGCCTCAGTTTCAGACTGGGAGTCCATTTCAAACCCAGTCTTTTTTCTCCTCCTTTCCACCCTTCACTTCATTGGCACGACTCAATAGCCATGCTCCCTTGCACTGGGATTGTGGTGACGGGCCACAAGGTACTGTACCCCAAACTAACAGCACAATTCAGAAAAAAGGAGATCAATGCATGTGTACACATTAATCCTATATGGTTCTTCTTACTCTTTCAGTCATATTTCTACTGTATGGTATCTGTTTTGTGCATTTCCTTCTGCAGGGGTCATTTTCACCCTTTTAAAATGCATTTCTTAAAATAAGCAAAGTCCATTTCTACATGATCAAAGCCTCCCTGCTGTGGTTTTACACAAAGCAAACATCCAAATGAATTCCACAGACTGACAGACACACACACACATACACAGACACAAACACAAAATGTGATGTTCATATACTGTATGTACACAGTGTATATGTATGTATATGTATATATATATACATATATATATACACACACACACACACACACACACACACACACACACACACACACACACACACACACACACACACACACACACACACATTATCACATTTACAGAGTCACAAAGACATAAAAGTTACTCAATCAAGGGCACTTGTTAATAGGACATGAAAAATAAAAAAAATAAACCTGTTTCTGGAAGATATAATCTTTGGTTCAGAGCCTGTATTCTGTTCATCATCGCTACTTAAAACAGCAGAATGTATTTTTCATAATAATACTTCATGAATGCCTGCCAGTGTGCAAAGGTCAGAGGTGAGAAAATGAATGAGAATGAGTAGGCCCCCAGTAACAGCAGTTATAAATTTGCACTAATAGTTAATATACGGCATTTTTAGATTGATATACAACAGACCGGTGCAGTAGCAGTCAAACAAACAATGAAGCCATGAACATGACCCACAGTTATGTACACATCTCCATAACAATGAAACTAATTACATCTTCTAGCATTCACATTCAGCTTGTCTTCCTAAAACAACAATCAATTCAATGCAGATATACTGTGCATATAAACATTTTTGACATTACGCTTTCAATATAGAGAGACTGTCCATCCAGGAAGCAGAGATGTTACTGTGATTCTCCTAAAACTGTAACCCACGAACATCAGATGTTGCCCTCCTGTGGCGGTAAACTGGGACTTACTGTGTGGTACAATGGCAGTGCTTACTAAAACCCTTCAATTACTTCCCGATGCCCCCAACACCCCCAACAAAATGTACAGAATTCACAGACCATCAAGTAGAGATGGTCTTACTGAAAGCCCTAATATGCAGTCACACTGGGTACAATTACAGACCACTACCTGCTCGTCTGCCCTCTCAGTCCCACCCACACATGTACAGGGGGTCATTACCTCTCCTCTCACCATCAGGCTGCTGGCATCCTGTTGGTCAGACTGAGCTGTGGTTCCTGCATGTGGTTGAAATGAGGGCGGAACCTCTGTGAAACTAAAACGGCATCAAGTAGCAATACAGCAAAAATGTTCCAGAAGTTGTGCAGACTGACAGAGTAATTAGATTAGGGAACAACAAAGTCCTGGTTGCAGAATGTCGCAAATCACTGAGCATCTGCCGAAAGAATATAAATCTGTACCACTGATACCTGATACATAATATGGCCACAGGAGTCTACTCACCAAAACAATGAGAAAACAGGATACAATGGCTCATCACTCACTGTGTTTGGGTATTCTACAGCAGTTAGTTAAAAAAGGAAAAAAAAAGAGAACCTCCAGCTGTGTCTTATGCCACCATATTCATGAAAAGGGGCCATCAAAGAACATATTTCTTTCATTCCAGGCAATTTCCCTAATCCCTGATGAGCTGCGGGGAAGAGGAAAACATTATGGATGTGGTTAGCAGGTGGTGGAAAAGGGATTTTGTGTGAGTGTGTGTATTTTTGTCTGTGCACATGTCTGTGTTTATTTGAATACATTTAAAATTTAGCAAAGATGTGTTTAATGACTGCATCTTTTGTTTGTATTAGCCTTTCGTATTTGTGTGTAAGAGCATGCAAATGTGTGGGTATTTGGTAGGGTTGAGCCGAGTACTCGTTTCAGACGAGTATCCTGTACTGATAAAGCATGAGTACGAGCACGATACGAGTAAAACTCGTCAATACTCATGCTGGTGCTGAAGAATCCTCATAACCAGCGGTCCCCAACCTTTTTTGCGCCACGGACCGGTTCCATCGCAGACAATATTTTCCTGGACCGGCCTTCATTTGCTCGATAATTGTTAATGATGCCAGGACAGCTGTAGTCCAATAATAAATTGTCCGCAGTGGTTTTATGTAAAACGCAGACATCAACAGACAATAAACAACCTTTTTTCATAAATTGATAATCAACATCTCTGTGAACAAAATACTTGGAAGAAATACTTATATTAAAAACTCGATTCAAGTGACTGCACTGATGACGTTTATTTTGAAATATAGCAACTTACAATCAGTTCATTCATTGTAGCAGAAATTCTGATGATTTCCAATAAAAGGGTGAACGAGTCAGTCAAATAATAATAATTACAATAATGAGAATTAGTGGTTGGGGACCGCTGATCCAGGGGTAACGGGAGACAATGACACCTGAAATGTGCTCGGGATGTCCGGTCTACTCCGCAGTTTGGTTTTCTTTACGGTCACTTCAGAAAATCCCACTTCATACAGACAGGAGGTTGGAAATTGGCAATTGTGGGTGCTTAATTTAGGGGCAACAGATGGTAACCTGTCACATGACAGTCAAGCGGGACAGACTCATGCATTCGTCTGTGCGTCATTCCGCACATCACTTTTCAAAATAAAACATCTTTAGTCTGGTAATCAATAAAAAAAGGAAGTCAAATCTTCTGTGCTGCCTGATACCTGATGTCCTGCAACCCGGTACCGGGTTGCGACCCCTGGTTGGGGACCACTGACGTAGATGGATTTAACAGAAAATCTCTGCTCTTAGTTTGACACTTTCTCACTTCATTTCAAATTAATAATTCATATACTGTATAGATATTTGAAGTGTTACATAGCTCACGTGCGCGCGCACACACACACACACACACACACACACACACACACAAACATGTGCTATGGCGCTGTCTCGCTTTCTCTCTCTTACTCTTATTTCTTTCAAATTCAAAAGAATAAAAGAATTAGAAAGTTGTGTTGAGTATGACAATTCTTGTGGTGTACTCGCTCATCCCTAGTATTTGGTTAATCAGGCTGACAACACTGCGTCGGTCCTACAGGTGAAGGCACCGAGGATTAATTTATTCAATACTCAACCAATTTTTTCAACTGGTGACCATGAGGCCTATCTTTTAGGACTTCTGTATCTTTAAATAGGAGAGAAATAGAGGAAAAGCATAATATACTCATATATTTTTCTTTTCCAAGTAATGGCTGCTGCTGTTTCTGGTAAGGTATGACTGCAATTGTTGGGAGGTGATAGTTCAGTGACAAATGGTCTATCTCTCAAATTCCAGGTCACGCCAAAGCAAGGGTGATGCTCTCCAGAAAGCAGTCAGACCAATTTCCCCACATCACCAGCAGCTAATGCCTGACAGCTCTGAGATGTGGGCTGCAATAACAAGTAACAGCAACAGGGCACAATGTCAGCATTTTAGCCTTGGTTCTCTGACAAACCTCTGGGCACTGGTTGGAGGCCGTGGAAAAGATGGGGTGCCAAGGGCAAGCTTGTTTCAAAGTGTCATTGTGGGTCCTTATGTCAACTGCAAGAATCTGCAATGTGTGCACCATGAATCTACTTCTTATATGGTCAGTGTTTGGGAAACAAGGTGTATTAAAAAATAAATAAATAAAAAATAGTATTTATACAAGGGAGTTCTACCGAGTGTGACATGTTTTTTACCACTTCTTGGCTCTACATTCACAATGTCACATTTACACATAAAAGCAGGCCAGTCCACTGCTGTTTCCCACCAAGAAAACACACTGTTGAGAGTGAAAGTCTCCATCCCAGCAGCTGTTGGTGAATATTACTGTTTTGCTTTCTCCATCATCATTTCCAAGCACAAATGGAGGTCAAGTTGAGGACTTTACTGACTTCTCCAGTATACTACTATGGGTTGTCATCAGGGATTTATGACTACATGTATAGGAAAATAAAGTTTGAATTTCACTGTCTTGATCCAAAAAGTGCTGGCAAAAGATGAGGTTTGGGAGGTGGACAGGTAAAGTACCCTGGATACATTAAAAGTAGACGTTCTTCTTAAAATGTGTCAGGTACAAAAGAGTATTGTAAGTACTCACAGCATGCTATACACACTACACATGTAAGACAAATGTAAGTTAAATGGCCATCCAACTAACCACTGTCTGCTCTGCTATTGGAACACTACCTACAAGGGAGTTTCCATTACTTTCTGGCAAAAGATCTTGGCACTGGCAATAAATGGGGAGGGGAGGAAGAGTAAAATAAAACTGAAATCTGACTGGCTGACTTCCAAGTCTTCCATTCTTCTTTTTATCTGAACCCTGCCCTCACACTGCCTGGCTAGATGCCAGAGAGACTGTTTTATTATTCCTACATCTTTTCCCAACTTCTCCTGCATTCCCTTTGATTCTTGACTAATGCTCGTTGCTACCGTCTTCTCTGCTATTCCCACAACAAACGGCAGCCTGTTTATCACCCACGTTATCTACACTATCTGCACAATATGCATCTTCCAACTCTTAAAATAGTTACAACTCTATATGCAGCAACTTCCCTGTATGCACTACCAGAGCCAGTAAATATCTGACAGCAAATGTATAAAATAATTGCATCCTGTTTTGATTGATTGATTCAAATTGCACTGCCTAAGTATTTATTTGTGTATGACAAAGATCCCAAATATACGATGCCTGAGCAGCTGGGGGTGCTTAAAGAGTCCTTTTTCATTTCTGTACACTTTCCCCCTCCTCGTGTACTGTATAGAAAGTCAGTGATTTATTAAGAAAATAAATTTGAAAATGAGTACACAGCACTCCAGCATGTCACATCACAAACCCGCTGAGCTGAGACAAAAAGAGCAGAACGTGCAGCTCATGGCCTGCTGGCTAAACTCACAAGCCCATTTTTTACACTGTCTGTACAAAGCCAGACAGTTGTGCCTTAATGTGCGCCATCCCACTCCATGAATGTTGGCGTAATGGGGGATGGTTGTTTTTCCAGGTGGCAATGGTACCAATTGCCATCTGTATTAAAAGATTAGTCAGTGAAGATGTTGGACGGACTAGGGGTGTGACATTTTCACATCATACCATGCATGTATCCCAGATAGTAGGTAAAATTAAAAATGAGGTAGAGAGGGATGAGGTCTGGTGCTTGTTACCTTCGTAACAGGAGATGAGATCAAATGCCATCCAAAAGAGAATGTGAATGATTGTTTTGTTGTTTTTAGTGAGTTTGTTTGCAAAGCACTTCACAATTTACAGTTCACAGTTACTGCACATCTCCTTTTTATGCTTTCGCCTACTACTGCTTTTTGCCTGCTTAGTTCTGTTCCTTACTGCATTTGTTATTGTACTGTTTTTTTTTCCTGTCGGTAATTCTATTCTATTGTACAATATTATTGTGTCACATTTATTGAATTTATTGTGAGCCGATTATATATGGAATTTCCCTTGTGATCAATTATATATATATATATATATATATATACACACACACACACACACACACACACACACACACACACACACACACACACACACACACACACACACACACACACACACACACACACACACACAGAAACAGTAATATGTGATGCACCACATATTTTTTGATAGAGCAATACCAGCATGGAAGCCAAAGATGCACACCATAACGGCTGAATGCAAAATCTGTTTTGTTGTAGAATAGGGTCTTTGTTACAGCCCTATTGGTTGATCTTGAGGCATTGACACTCCATGTAACACTCCTTTAAGGACATAAAATTAGTTCAAACTTGAGTCAAAGACTTTATCAAAGTAGTCTGGCACTTTGATCCACTGGTCATTACATGCAGGTGTTAAATCAAGACTAAGGTGCTTCAGGCAATCTTACTGGCATATCGCAGAAATAATGTGATGAACTGAAGTGTAATGTCTGACGCGCACTTCAATCCAGATCAGTGGGTTGGATTATTATTAATCAAATTATTTATTTGTTTTTGACAACCACAACCCATCACACGAACATTCCAGCTGGGGATTGAGTGAGGAGCTGTAGATGATTGGTGCAATGATAGGTGGGAGGTTGTGGGTGGTATGGGATGGCAGCATTACTTCTGTTCACCACTGCGAGGCCTTGATGTGTGGAAGCAGCAGGGAAGAGAGAGAGCAGATGCCCATGAATTCACATGAATCATCATATGCATGCTACTCAGACTCAAACAATAGCTATGGCTCACAAAAATACAAGACTGAAAAGAGGAAAAGTGAACAGTAAAGGTTGAAGTGGAGGCAAAATATGCCCTTTTTAACCTGCACATAGGCATAATGAACTTCACCTGATATTCCTCTTTGGCCTGAGCAAAAAATGAGCTACAGGCCTCATTGGTCCTCCTGAGTCATCCCCAGACAACACTGGAACTAATGTGCTGGAGCTACACATCTAATGGTGAAGGTGATTATCAAAAGTAAACCCCACAAAGGCCTCAAACAGCCCACCAGGAACAACATAGGAAAACAACAGGACCATCTATTTAAATCATTGCACAATCATACTGATACAATGAATTTGAATGATGAAATGATCTTAAATGAGATTATGCAGACCCCATATTGAGATTAATGCAGGATAAAGTGCAGTAAGGGTTATCAAATCTCTGCACACTGGCCTTATCCAGAATATAAGAGGCACTCATCCAGACCATGAAAAAGGGTGGCCCGTTTTAAATGTTTGTTGAAACAGAGACCTTCAACACGCACAGCAAGGCCAGTACAGAAGTACTGCACCGGTCCAGGCTCTGTGTTAGATTAAATAAACGTGCAGAAGCGCACAACATGCATGAGTAGGAAGACTTCCTGATATTTTGCAAAGTGAACTCACTCATAGACATACCATTTTCCTTAGAAAGATGAGGCCTCAGCAGGAGACAATGACAGTTACAAAACCTCATATAGTTTCAACTGGAGACCCTATACACACCGTAAAGGGTAGTGTTCCTCACATTTTCAGCCGAAACACTTTATTTTTGAAGCTAATAATTTACACATGATTTGAGATGAGATGATGTTTAGATTTTTTTTTTTTAATTTTTTTTTTTATTGCTGATGATCCTTCTCACAATCTTCTCTGAGCTACACTCCCCAGTAATCAAAAATGGATGGCATGAGCTTAGAGAATAGAGATTTATTATAAAAATAAAAGGAATGAAAAAGGAATGACGGAAAGTCTTCTCTTCCTTCTCTTCCCCAGTCGGCAGCGTAATAACCTTTTAAATCATGTTTGACATTTCTAAGTTGGCACTGTGGATATTCTAGCAATATCCAAGGTCTGATATTAAAACTGGTTACTGGTATAATCTTATTGCTTTGTTTGATGATGTGCAATGTGACACCCCTCCCCCCATCCTCAACCACCATAAAGGCTCCTGCTCCCCCCAGGAGACCATCCATTCCCGCCCAGCTTTGCCCTTGCCCTGACACCAGTTGCTAATGGTGTTGCAGTCAAGGGGAGGATTAAGTCAAAGTTGTAACACAGAGACACATATGTTGAGCATCTTTTGGACATCCATATGTTTTATGATATGAAGAGACAAAGTGATGCCTCCTTTTCATTGTAGTGATGAGATGGCAGCTGCTAGACATAACTGTTGGAGTGTCTAGTCAGGAGCCTGCACTCATCGGTTACAGAGCTGCATAATCAGCCACAGTGCTGGATGAACGAACACAGATTAAAATCTGTTCCCAACAGTGTCATACATCCACACACGCATCAGCCTGCACTGATTGAGCATCACAGGATTTCTTATTAATTGTTGTTCTCAATGAAGGTGAAATCAAATTAACTGCCAACACTTGGTAGTTAGAGCTATACCACTGTGTGAAGCCTACAGTCTGGTAACTGCCACAGAACAAGGGCAAATGTTAGTTCGCGAGGAAGGTGGGAGACCGAAGATTGACTTTCAGT
Source organism: Antennarius striatus (assembly GCF_040054535.1). Classification (NCBI taxonomy): domain Eukaryota; kingdom Metazoa; phylum Chordata; class Actinopteri; order Lophiiformes; family Antennariidae; genus Antennarius; species Antennarius striatus. The sequence goes on along the minus strand of NC_090781.1, from coordinate 16,967,642 downwards.
AGGGAAGCAAGAGATAAGAAAAGCGGTCGAGAGGCAACAAAACATCTTCATTAATTAGCGTAGCACAAATCTCTTCATAATGAGGCCTAATCACATGAGCATGGCAGCGGCTATTCGGCCGCAGTCATGCACATACTGCCCAACGGGCCCACAGGTGCCACACAGGAGAGGGAGGGGAGAGTAATCGTGAAAGAGGGAAGGTTGATCAGAATGCAAAATGGAAATGCAGGACAGTTTCTGTGACTGAAATGTGTGTGACAGCAGCCTGCGTTGTGTGTGAATCTACTCTCTAGTGGCATAGTTAGGTGTTATACCTGGATTAGAGCCTGGTCTAATTGGCCCACTGGGCACCAGGGAAAGGGTTGAGAGCAAGGCTGCTGTGACAGCGATTTCCTCAGCAAATAAATCATCTTGTCCCTTTATTCTGCACACTGCTCTATCTCCACACTCCATACCTCATTAACGCCAAGCCTGCTTAGCTCATGGAACGAATTTACTGGCATTGATTTGATTATTATTATTACAGTTATTATATATGGAACAAATCTGCAGCATCACCCCTCACATTGCACAAATCACCAAAGTAGGCAGTTCTTTTCTGTATAAAGAGCACCGTGTAGACTGGGTTGGTGTTAAAAATGTAAAGAGCACAGAGTGCAAATAAGTCTTGGTAAAGAATACATTTGCATTTAAATCCGACACATGAAATAGACTGTATAGACATACGAAGCTTGTCTTTCTTTCTAGTAAGCACACTCACAGTCATCACGAGACAGTAGCTAGTACTCCCATTGGTTTGTGCCACCATAAACATTATAGTCATTTGTGGTGAACTAGTGAAACAGGAGGTTTGTCCTCATCTGCCTACAACCTTTCTAAGTGCCTCTGAAAAGTGACCGTGGTAGGGTTGAGACCACAGGGATGTGCTGAGCTTTTCTCATCCATAGAACGAACCCTCTCATCAGCACCAGGCAGACAGATAAGCTTTAAAGAGGCCATCCCCTCTCTCTGCCACTTACTTATTTCCAGATTACACATCAGCACGACCAGCAGTCCGAACACAAGAGGGAGGGTCAACGCATTGTGCCATCACAGAAAAGCTGCCATGCACAGACAGAAACTGCAGTCTGTAACCCACCACTTAGCAAAGAGACATGTTGAGATTTAGGTTGGATGGGTTCAAATTATACTCAAGAGCAGGCAGCTTAGTAAGAGGGAGGATTAACATCGACTTCATGTCAAGGGCTTTCTGGTGAAACACCCAAAAGAACATGCAAATGCACATGCACGCATTCACTTGGGTTACTGCAGAATCAATGCAAGCAAAATGACAAACAGCCAACCACATGCAAATAAAATTTGATTTATGAAATCCACTAAAACATATGGAATCAAGGCCACTGAACTATGAAAGACGTGGGCTGCTGGCATGGAGAAAAGGTAATATGGTAGTGAATCTCGGTGTGAAAACATCGAATTTGTGAAACATAAAATTACAACAAACCAGCAACATGAGATCTTTTGTCAGTGTAGTTGGTCAAAGCTGAGATAAGATAAGCTATATGAAATGAAAGCCTAATCTCTGATCGCCTGACAGGATTTAAAACAGTGAGCAGTAAAGCCTTACAAACATTATTTTGACTTCTTTACAGTTCTTACCTTACCCCACCTCATCCACTGCCTCCCCCTACTCTCAGAGGAGCTGTCACTGCCTGGGCCACCATATTGTCATTAAAGATCATAGCATGGCAAGGGAGCACAGGAAACCCCTGAGCCACATCTCAGGGGGCCAAACTGATCCACTGAGGATGGCACTCAGTCTTAGCCACCACAAAAAAGCACAAACAAACGAGCAGAAACACAGACTGCCAAGCACACAGAAATGTGCACATTTATTACGTGCATCTTCAAACATGAAAGAAAAAAGACATTTTTTGTCAGACTTTCTTTTTCATCTCTTGAGGAGGAGTGTAGAAACGGATTAGTATTCTATTTATTAGCTCTTTGTAACACCTGAAACTGAATTCTCCGTTGTGCATTTCCTTGGAAAAAAAAAAGCACAAAATGCCAGTTTCAAATGAAATCTTTCCTGCAGGCTTTTTACCAGGCAGGCTTAAGATTAATTGATTCCAAGGTGATATGTCTGCTAAAGAGAAGGGTTTTGCACAGCGATAGAACAGAGCCTCTGTCTGCTTTGAACTATCAGTAGGATCTGTCTCCAGTGGATACTAAAAAAACTGGAGGCAGGTCCGTAAGACAGGGAGGACTATAATCATCTCCTGCATATGTGTGATGTGCGGGAGTGGGGAGATGGCAGCAGCAGTGTCTGGGTGGTCGAAAAAGGGAGGAGAAAGAAAGATACTGGGAGGCTGAATCCAAACGAGGGGGCATTTCTGTGGAGTGAAAGCATCTGCGTGTCTCCGGCAGATGGACCATTGTCTGTCGTGTCCTGGGGAGTGGGTGCTGAGAGTTTTCCTTGTGCCCAGGGTGGCCCGTTCTTTATACCGCACTTCACCTCTCTGCCTCCTCTCAGTCTTGGGCTTTGTTACACTATGTTTTGTTTGCTCTTGTTTTGTGCCTCACTGTGTATCTCATTGTTGTAAAATCATTCTGATACAAAATAGCTAAATTATTACCTTTTTCCCCAACGTGGTCATTTTTCTCTGCGTTAATTTTTGTTCCGTCTGAGGTGCAAGTCGGGACACTGGTTTTGACAAGGGAGGAATGCTGACTCGAGTTGTTCCAGGCTGTTCAGTGGCTCTACTTTCCAAAGGAGCGAATGTGAAGACCACCACATAAATCACTAGCCACCCAAACAAGCAGGGGAGGAAAAACAGCTGTCAGACAATGCAGCTGATTACAGAAGAACCCATCAACCACATGCACCATCATCCCCCTTGCATACCTGACTATCATGGCTACCGTGGAGAAAAAAGTTTTCTGCATAAGAAAAACATCCACAAAGGGCAAAAAAATACTCGATACTTCCTATTTTTTTAATTATAGACATCAAACTTTGCTGCAGTTTCATAAAACATAGTCTCCACATAGCTTAATCGAAAAACTATGTTGTCACTGTGTCCTGTATTTTTCTCAGAGCATCACTAGGAAATCTGTCTTTACTTCAGTCATATGGTAATATTTTCCAGGCCAGCTTTGGT